>NW_024582765.1:354550-387313 GCF_018398535.1 Haplochromis burtoni
CACACACACACACACACACACACACACACACCAATAAATACTTAAATAGAGAAACCTTACGAACACAGGTGCTCACAGACACACTATCTCGGTCTGCTGCCTCTGAACATGTCATGTATCATTAGTGTGCTGCTCAGCAACATTTAATTGTTGACCGTTACTCGTGCTCATGTTGGTTGTTGTTGTCTTTCAGCAGGTGATGAAGCAGATTTTCCCTCTTCTTCTGTTAACTTTCTGCCAAATTCTCTTTCTTTTGCCTTTTGTCTGCGTAACGACCATAATACTACTGAAAAAGCACAGATAATTTCAGGAACTGTTGGAATTTTTCGATTTTACCAGTGGGTCAAGAGTTACGGTAGTTTTGGCTAAAACCGATGGCAGCATGGGCGCACCCAACCGTTTTATACATACTGGTCTGTTGTCGCTGTTTGCCCAAGGACTCATAGGCCAGACTGAAAAACACGAGTGCAACACAGAGTCCGTTTGTTAGTAAAGGCGTACCTCCATCCAGACTGCGAGAGTTCCTCTTGCTGGAGGAGCGCTGGAAAAGGGGAGCTGGTCTGTCAATCAGAGAGCTAGCCTGTCTGGTCTGCGCCTGAGTCCGACCGCTGTAACGAAACTTCGAGCCCAATGCTAGGAACTTCCTTGGGGTGGTGGCCATCTCAGAGGAGGTCAGCCTGCACATAAGAATATTGATCTTCAGCTCTGAAAAAAGCCACAGCTCCTTCAGAAATGCAGCACGATGAGAATACAACACCTGAAGAAGGTGTGATGTTCGACACACACTTTCCACAGCTTTTTGGCTGCCTTGTAGTTGGGAAGCTTGAATCCAATGGCACTCTCATAATGTTCCACCTGTTAGAACAGACACAAACCTGCTGTGAACAAGACTAACAGACCTTAGAAGGACGAAAAACAAAAGGACGTTTTTGTGGCGGTTTACCTCGGATGGTCTTATTTTGATGAAGAAGCTGCTTCGTTTGTATGAGACTTTGAGGACTTTGGGCCAGGGGAAACGGTTGATCCTCAGTTTATCTTTGTAAACCATCAGACCACTGGCACACACCCCCAGTATGATGTCAACTCCATCCAGATCCTAACAGATATTCAGAATGAAAGAAATAACTCCTAAAGCAATGTAGGCAAATAAATAAACAGGAGATACTGAATGATAGAAAGTTTCCAGCCCAGTCAGCACGCAGTGGTCTAAAGGATGCTCCTTGGATCACTACACCTGGTTATGTTTACTTCATCTGGACTGTTGAGCTCTTTTCTGACTGGTGGTGCAACCGACATGTGCTGCTCCCAAGCATCCACAGGGGGGCAGTATCATCTTCAAAGTGCTCTCCTATATTTATTTTTAATACCTGCTCTGAAGTGAGGAGAATGACCTTATTTCTGATGTGCACACTGTCACGCTGCACAGACGCCACATATCACATCGGTTTCTCACAGGGAGCACCACATTCACGCCGACATGTAAGAGGACAGGTTCTCTGTGAAGTACGTGAACTACCTGCTCCCAAAGTTAGCATGGAAAACAAGGGTGAATCACTACTCACTATTTATTGATTGGAGCAGTTAAAAATCGTCTATAAGGAAGAACAGGAATAATAAGAGCAGCTGAGGATGCTCACCTTGGCCTGGTGGAGGTCCACTCCATACATGGAAAGTTTCTTGGCATTCTCCAGGAACATCAGATCTGCCTGCGCTGGGCTCATGGATCTGCGATGGCACCCCAAAGAAATCCAAAATCTTTAGCTTCTGTGACACTGATTGAATCCACACTTGGATGTTAAATGTGTAACGGTGTCAGCTGCTTTACTACATGTTTCACTTTAGAAACAAGTGTTTCAACTGCAGCTGCCTCCACCAGTGTGTGAATGTGAGAGTGAACTGTACAGCGCTTTGAGGGCCCTGAAAAGTGCTGTATAAATGCAATCCATTATTATTATTCCATGAAGCTCACACACAACTTGACCGTTCAATTATTTCTGATGTTTGTTAGCTTAACTTCCCTGTCTGCAAAGACACATGTCACATGTTAGTGATGCTGCGGACTTTTCCGTCTATCGCATGTGACCGATCGACGGTTTCGCACAAACCTGAGATACTGACAAGTTTTTTATCTGGAGGTGGACATAATGTGCAAACTCTCAGCTTTCATTTGAAGGTATTCACATCCAAATTGGATGAAGGGTTTATGAGCGTCAGCTCCTTAACATGTGCCACCCACTTTTTAGAGGGACCAAAAGTAATTGGACAGTTGATTGACAGGCTACTTCATGTGCAGGTGTGGGTGATTACACCGTTACGTCATTATCAATTAAGCAGATAAAAGGCCTGGAGGTGATTTGAGTGAACAGAACAGACAACATGTGGTCAAAGGAGCTCATGCAGGTGAAACAGGCCATCCTTAAACTGTGGAAACAGAAAAACTCATCTGAGAAATTGCTACAATATTAGGAGTGCGAAAATCTACAGTTTGGTGCATCCTGAGAAAGAAAGCAAGCACTGGTGAGCTCAGCAACACAGCAACTCGTGAACTTTACATAAATTCTCTGCAATAAGTGGCAAGACAGTGGCCCAGCGGTCACTCCAAGAGTGTAGTGGGTTCAAATCCACCATCATCCCAGTGAGAATGTGGTCGCCCTGGATAAGTGGAAGAAAATGGATGGATGGATCTACAACTAATGAAATAAGAGTTCCACTGGGTGACTGACCTGTATGTGCGGTGCAGCTCCATCATTTTGTCCTCCAGCTCCTTGGTTTGACCTTGGGCCATTTTCATTTCTTTAGCATATTCACTGCCGTGCACTTCGGTGTCATATTCACCAAGTTCTGACTGCAAAGCGTAGGAGCCCAGCAGAGCCAAAGTAACGAAGGAGCAGGGGAGGCGGCCCTGGAGGATGTCCTTTCGCAGTTGGAGACAAAGATAGTATCTGCAATGCACATGCAGTTCTCACATTAATTATAGATAGATGGTAAAGGACCTGGATTAATACAGTCGTACTGTGAGATGTGTTAAAGCCCCAGAAAACTATGGTGGAAACCAGAGTCAGAGCTGAACTCGCACGCTCACTGATGAACGCATCAAAGGTATATTTGATCCAGCTCGGACTCACAGAGGCTGGTCGGGTTGTTCCCGGGAAAAATTGCTTCACCTACTGAAATAATACATAACCAATGTCAATCTGGAGAAGGTCAAATAATACTGAAAGGAAAGATGGAGGCTCCACAGGTTAGACACAGACATGCAGCTTGGATCCATCTGTGCCACCATCTGACTGACTGAAAACTTCTTAAATGCCACAGAAAGCTCTGAAGCCTCCAGCTGATAAACTGGACGCATTTTCATCCTTGTGGGAACTAAAAACACACACATGGACTACACACCCCGTCCACTGTGTGACACAATAAAACTATTTTCACCAGTGGGAGACTGGATATGTGCTGTACCTTGTGATGTCTTCTGATAGCTGGGCTGGGTCCGGTGGATAGAATTTTACATTGAAAGTGAAATTATAGTTGGCACCTTGAGAAAGAAAGGAAGGAGTGATTAAACGATTACCCAGACTGGTCAGAGTAACTCATGAATATGTGTGCAAAAATCTTTATTTCCCTGCTCACACAAATCTACCACCGGATTTATGAAACGTGGCTAATTTTATTAATCATTCTAAATCAACAGGCTCATGAGTTTTACTTGCAATCTGCATGCTGCCACACTCATGCTTCTCTTTATAAGGAAACACATTTGTCTGCAGTGCAGTGGTCAAAGCAAAAAAGCAAGAGAAAGGCTGCCTGAAAGTGAAACTACAGCGTCCATGTGGAGACAAAACAGTGACGGTTAAAAGTACAAACGTTGCTGAATATCGTTCCTCCTCAGATACTCACTGTGACTGAAGATAAAGTTTAGGAAAAGACAGGCGTGAGAAAACATGAGGACAGACAGACCTAATCTGAAACTCACAGCAATTACTGTTTGTGAGTGAGGCTCAGTGTCACAGAGACAAACACACGTTTTCTTTGTGGAAGAGTTGAGCTCACCTTGTACCTGCCTGCGGATCTCTTTGGTCAGGTCCATCCAAGTCTAATCAAGAAAATGTCACATGCAGTTTAAGCTTTAGTGATATCGGACCATCAACTCCTTCAATAACAGGGCAAAGGGTTAGTGTAATCATCAGGTACAATGACGTGAATGATACCTCCTAATGGAACAGTGAGGCTGGGATTGTTGGATAC
This sequence comes from Haplochromis burtoni, assembly GCF_018398535.1. Classification (NCBI taxonomy): domain Eukaryota; kingdom Metazoa; phylum Chordata; class Actinopteri; order Cichliformes; family Cichlidae; genus Haplochromis; species Haplochromis burtoni. The sequence continues at coordinate 358,796 of NW_024582765.1, forward strand.
TGACCGTTACACTGACGCTCACCTTCATAGTGGGAGTTTCCCAGATTGCCAGGCCGTAGTAGTCTTTTTCCAGCAGGTTCAGGTGGTCACACACTTTCATGAACAGCTCCTGGCCTTTAGCGTGTTTCTAACACACAAACACACACACACTTGCCTTTTACATCTCAGTGATGTAATGCATCAAAGATGAATGCCTCACCCTGAGCCTAAACCTAACCATAAGCCAACTGTAACCCTGACACTAAAGGCACATTTTGCGGGGATGTTGGTCCCACAGGGATAGTAACACTCGAATCTTTGGTCCTCACAAAGATGTATAAGTGCGCACGCACAAACACATGGAGCAGACATTAGATTTACCTGCTAATGTAACACACCTGATATCACACGCAGGATAATGTGGTCAGAAATAAGCAGTGGAGAAACAGACAGCAGTGACAGGGACTCCAGCTTCTCCTGGACTGGTCTGGTACCACTATGAGTGATGGTTACCACTAAGTACGGCAGCTGAACCACCTTTGTTTGCTGGCTTGATGATAACAGAGGTGTTCTACATAGTGTCTGTTTCAGTGATACGGGCAGCGAGCGCCATCAGCTGCTCGCATGTGTAAACAAAGCAGCCCTGCACAAATTACTCCTTAAGCAAGAATAAAGAGTTTATGAAATAACTAAGGAATTGGGTTAATGTGTGTGTGTGTGTGTGTGTGTGTGTGTGTGAGTGTGTGTGTGTGTAGTCTTCGTGTTTGTTTGTGTGTGTGTTTGTGGTGTGTGTGTTTGTGTCTGTGTGTGTGCGTGCGTGTCTGTGTGTGTGTGTGTGTGTGTCTGTGTGTGTGTGTGTGTGTGTGTCTGTCTGTGTGTGTGTCTGTGTGTCTGTGTGTGTGCGTGTGTGTGTCTGTGACCGTATCTGTGTGTGTGTGTGTGTCTGTGTGTGTGTGTGTGTGTGTGTGTGTGTGTCTGTGTGTGTGTGTGTGTGTCTGTGTGTGTGTCTGTCTGTGTGTGTTACTTACGTCCAGCTCACACTCGTACTGAGTGTCGTCCAGCAGTGTGACTTTGATCTGCATGGTCTTGGGTCGGCGTGGCGCTCTGGGAGCTTTGGCTTCTTCTTCTGCTGTTTTCTCGTCCTTTTCTCCCCTACTGCCTTCTTCAGGGCCAGACTCCTCCTCCTCCTCCTTCTTCTCTTTGTCCTTCTCCTCTTCTTTCTCCACGGTAACCTCCCCTTCCTTGTCCTCGTGTTTCTCCTTGTCTTTTCCAACCTTGTCCTCGTCAGTCTCTTTCTTCTCTACCTGGGTAGCCTGACTAAAGACACTTTGATGATGAAGCAGTCATCAAATCAAATCAAAATGTATTTATATAGCACATATTAAAACAACAGTGTTGACCATAGTGCTTCACAGTCAATAAAAACATGAGACAGTTAAAACAAACAATAGGTAACAACGCAACAAGCTAAAACAGCCAACTAGACAGAATCAAAAGCCAAAGTAAAAAAATAAGTTTTAAGACGTAATTTAAAAGACTGGATAGACTCGGCAGTGCGAATATGAACGGGGAGGTTATTCCAGAGTCTGGGTGCCACGGATGCAAAGGCCCGGTCGCCTCTCGACTTCATTCGAGTCCTAGGTTGTGCTAGGAGCCTGTGGTTGGACGATCTAAGTGCTCTGTTGGGATTGTATGAATGGAGTAAATCAGAAAGATAACTGGGCGCTAAATTATTCAAAATATTAAAAGTGAACAAAAGAATTTTAAAATCTATACGATATTTAACAGGGAGCCAATGTAATTTGGCTAAAATTGGAGTTATGTGTTCATGAATTCTTGTACCTGTTAAAAGACGCGCAGCTGCATTTTGAATTAACTGGAGCCGGTAAAGAGAGGAGTGTTGGAGGCCCCAGTAGAGGCAGTTACAGTCGTCCAATCTGGATGTAATAAATGCGTGGACAAGCTTTTCAAGGTCCTTTAAAGGAAGGAACGGCTTTGCTTTGGAAATCTGACGCAACTGGTAAAAGCTGTTTTTTACCACAGTGGACACCAGTCATGTAGTAACTGATATATTTATATGTGTAAAAACATCAGTGTCTTTGCAAAAAGACTAAAGTGCAATTCATACTACTAATCTGAACACCAGGTGACAACCTTGTTTGGATTTAATGCCATCACAGGTGAAACTGAGCAGTTCATACTGGAAAACAACAGTTACTGTGTCTAAACCGATGGATGCAGGGGCTGTCAGAGTTATGAAGAGGATGCACATCGTGCTATGGTGCAGTTTTGATGGAGATGTGCATGTCAAGCATTACAGCTCAGCAAAAACTGTGAGATCATCCACACATCTGAGGTGTCACAGTGTAAACTATGTGAACATGTAGCACACGGAGGATCTTAAATAAGTCACAGCGTAATCAGACTTTATAAAGGTGATCCAGGCTACACCTGAAGGAGCCCAACACCACCTTTGTAATGTTTCTCTTGTAGCCTGAGCAGGGAGGAGGCTTCATGCACCGTCTACAGTCAAGAGTCTTAGGTTTGGAAAATGATTTGCTCAGTAATGTAAAAGTTGAAGCATCCTATAATAAATACTTTGCAACTCGATCCATGACACATTTCCTTACATATCACAGGTAAGACCTAACTCTGTAACACAGTCACCAACACAGGCTGACCTGAGCCTCAGCGCTGCTTACTGAGTGCTGGTCAAGGGCGACCTCGCCCTCTGTTTTTAGTTCAGGTTCGGGGTCAGCGATGGGTGCTTTAGCTTCTTCCTCCTTGTCCTCCTTTTCTCCACCCTCGCTCTCACACTGTGAACGCCTTTTCAGGAGGGAGGAAAAGAGGCGTGTGAGACCGCGGCCAGCAGGGTTGTGGTTTTGAGGTCGGAGCTGGTCGTCCTCTGGAGTGGGAGGTCTGGCGCCCTGGCCAGCTTCCTCCTGCTGCCTCGGCTTTTTCTGGTGACTTTCTGCCTCGTCTGTTGTCATGTCAACAGCTGTGGAGGTAGATCAGAAAATAGAAATGAAATCAGACAGGTTCATGGTTCAGGCAGATTGGCTTTGTGGAGCTTAAAAAACTGATACTTTACCATCATGCATCAGTCCATCATAACAGCGTTACCAATTCACAATCAGACTGATAAGAGAAATGTTTTCTCAGAGATCAAACCTTTCAAACTTTTCTGCAACAGAACGGATCAAAACCCAGCAAATACAAATACACTAATGTCAATTCAGTTGTTAGCAGCCTTAAGGTGGTTTATATTGCTTTAGCAAAAAGGAAAGTTTGAAGCCTAATCTTGAAAGTAGAGATAGTGTCTGTCTCCTGAATCCAAACTGGAAGCTGGTTCCACAGAAGAGGGGCCTGAAAACTGAAGGCTCTGCCTCCCATTCTACTTTTAAATACTCTAGGAACAACAAGTAGGCCTGCAGAGCGAGAGCGAAGTGCTCTAATAGAGGTTGTGTTTTGGCTTTTAGAAAGCATGTAAAATGAACCCCGATCACAGAGAGACAACAAAAACATCTGACCTGACTATTACAAGCGTTACATCACGTTATCTTCATTTAAGATGCCACACTGGGCTGCAGTGTCAGTTTTTCACCACTATTGCTAAAGGGGTGAAAGCTACACTCTCACTTTCAGATGATGCTAATGGCAACATAAAACTCGTGGTGACTGCTGGACGTGTCACTCTTCTGGCAGAACAGTCGTTTTTCTGTCTGCTTGTCACAGTGATCCCATCCCCAGCTCGGTTTGGGATTAATGTGGTCCTATGGGAATTACACCAGGTGGGTGGCTGCATGACCATCAGCTGATGAAGCACAACAGTCAGAAATGTTGCTGCTGTAGCACCCCCCCGCGCACAAACACATCCTCCAACCACACACCCATATTTTGTTTTCAAACTCCATTGCGGTTTATTTCACACCTCAAACATTTAGTAAACAATTAAGCAAATACAAGTAATCTGCAATAAATTACAGGTAGTAATAAAATAAGCTACTAACTCTTTTACGCTGCGTCCACACATGGAGCTGTTTCTGTGCATTTGGACCTTTCGTCCACATGTAAACGGCGTTTCGAATCACCGAAAACTGAGGTTTTTTTTAAAATGCTGGAATACAGAGTTCGTCACACAACGTCAAAGGTATGCGCCTTTTTCCACGTCACGCTGTGCACCACGTTATTGTTTACATGAGATGAACTGCAGAATAGCAGATAGAGACAAATACTGTTAATCTGACTGTCTGCAGGTTTTACACGCAGTTACTGTCCCTCCATTTACAAAGGCAGAGGCGTCACGGTGTCATTATTTTACATGTAGTTGTTTTTTCCTGTGGAACAATGTTCAACATTGCTGTCAACACAGTTTTCAAAAAATGCCTCTCTGTGCAAAATGGGTTCAAAAACATAAACAGCTGTGGGATCCTGTTTGTCCGTGAGTTTGAGAGCCCAGCGCTGCTCCCGACGCAGGGAAACTAATTCTGTCACAGAGACCTACGTCGGCACTTGTGCAGGTGAAGCCAAAGGGAGGATTTGCTTCACCATATTGTCTAGCATTTGGCTTGGAATGAAGTTGGTTTGGAAACATATTCAGCGATGCTTCATCTCCTGCTTTGTGTTTGTGTGGGCGCCCCGTCAAAAGCCTGTCCATGATGCTAGCAGTGTCCAAGCGTTTTGTTTTTGTTTTTTTCATACCCCTGCAATGGCTCTGCGCCCCCCCCCCCACCCCCCCAGGGGGCGGGCCCCACACTTTGGGAACCTCTGATCATTATTAAGAGATGAAAAGCCATTGAATCAACTGAACATATAATTTATTATGAAACAGAAAACTAGATTGTTTTTACATGAGTGATCAGTGTGTGAATTCAAACACTTGCTGCATGCAGGTCCTCGGCCTCTTCAGACTTTCCACAGGCATTGCTGCTTTCATTGATACTTTAGCACTGCTAACCTCATGCGATTAGACAAACTTTAGATACAAACTGCATCTTTTGTTTACATTATTTACTCGGGGCTCTGTCTGTTGCCCCACTCAACAGGTTGAAAGTTCAACTGGAACCTGAGATCCACAAACCTGTTACTGCTTTATTTTTACAGATGCATTCAGTCTTTTGTTTCTATTCATGATTTTTCACTTTGGAATACATAAACTACTAGACATACTAACTGGAATTAGCAGACTAATGGTGCAGACTAGTGGAGGCAGGGAACAAACCACCAACCTTCCTCCAGCAGATAACCTGCTCCACCTCCTGAGCTACAGCCACCTCACAGCTACCTTCAAGAAGTTTTTAGTAAAACCACGGCCTTTCATTCCTACCTCACAGACCGTACGGTTGCACAATTGAACTATTCCTTGGAGCTTCGCTCTCCACCAGACTTCTCTGCAATGTGTCCGGACCCAAACGAGCGGCCATGGAAAAATGGATGGGCTTCCCAGTCGGGTTTCTTTTTGTGGAGAAAAATGACAGAACCACCCGTGCATAGATTACCAGGGCCTGACATCACAATCAAAGACAAGTATCCACTGCCTTTGATGAACTCCATGTTTGACACTCTTCACGGAGCTGCTATTTTTACCGAACTCGACCTCCGCAGTGCATCCGACAAAGAGATGAATGGAAAACCGCATTCAATACACCACTTTGAATACCCGGTGATGCCGATTGGGCTAACCAACCCCCAGCCATCTTTCAAGCTTTGGTATGTTCTCAGGGATTTTGTGGACAGGTTCGTGTTTGTTTACCCTAGATGACATTCAGATATTTTCCAAGACTCTTGAGGAACACCATGTGGCTTTTCTCACGTCATCTCGAGGAGAACTATGATGTGGGTGACAGGGAGGTGTTAGTAGTAAAGCTCGCTCTGAAAGAATGGCGGCATCTGTTGGAGGCAGCCGAGCAGCCGTTTGCTATCTGGATGGATCATAAAAACCTAACTTACCTGAGGACAGCTAAGAGACTGAGTGCACGGCAGGCACGTGGGTCACTGTCTTTGCCAGGTTTAACTTTTTTATTTCCTACCGTCCATGCTCACGGAGCATCAAAGCCAATGCATTATCACGCCAGTTCGCCACCGACACAATCGCTCTGAGGTCCCAACCATTCTCCCCGCTACAAGCAAGATTGGGTTCATTGCCTGGGAAGTGGAGGACGCCATTCGCCGGTACTGGAGATTAAACCTGATCTGGGTATTGGTCTCGTGAATCGGCGCTATTTACTTGCAGCAGCCCGTTCCACAATTCTGGACCGGGTTCACGCCGCCAAATTCTCATGGCGGACCATTCCATTTCCCTATCATGTCACGCTACACCTGCAAGCCAGTGAGCCACTAGAAAGCCATTCAGTTGCCTTATTACCTCACTCAGCATTTCTCTCCCTCTGTTTCAGTGACCTCTATCCCCGACCCACGAGCCGTGACTGCTTCAGACTCCTGTTAGATTCTCATTTCATGTTTCCGGTGCTTAAGTGTTACTCTTGTGTCTTTATAAATAAAACCTACCAGTTTGCCTCCGTCTGCATTTGGGTCCATTTTCATGCACTAGCCCCTGCTGCCATAACAGGAATATTAGTCTCTACTATTTCAATTTGTCAGTTAAAATCAGGACAGACAGGTTGTAACACCTACAGGCACATAAAGTTGATGGTGAGAATCCTTTTCTGGCTTAATACCAGGACCAACACTTCCAAGACACTGGAAGCTAACCCACCTAAGTAACTAACCAGAATCTTTATGTAAAAAAGTCAAAAGTTAGTGACCAGGGTTCAGCGGGCAACTGGAGAAAATATATTTACATCCATGGATAAACAACGTTGTTTGTGCATTATCATCTCTGTACTGTGTTTTACTGCTATTGGGTCATAAACTAGATCATTCAATGACTTGACATCTGACCAGAAGAGAAAATGGTAAATCAATAAGATTAAAGCACTGCAACAGTTCCAAGTCAGCAAGAAACAGAAGGAGACCATGGTGGTGGATGAAGTCCCCAGGGTGGAGAAGGAATGCTTCTTTATAAAGGTAAGAGGTGCCAGGGCTCCTGGACATGATGGGACACCACTTTTAACAGGTGCCTCAGATGGGCAGAGATCTGAAGGATGCCAGACAATAAGCTCAGGTTTCTCATAAGTGCTGCCTACAACTCCCTTCCATAGCCCTGCCTGTTTAGTAGTGCTTACTATGGCAGCTGGCGTCCTGTAGGCAGGACAGCATGGCAAGTCTGCATGTTTTCATAACAAAAGGACGCAACAATGAAAAGGAGAAAAGATGGCACTGTCCCAGGGATGCTTCGGGTGGCAAGGAAGTCAGGAAGTCCTCAAGATGTGTAGTGTGATGGCATACTTCAGAGTCAGCTATCTATCTATTATTGTAGGATCTACTGTACAATACAAAGCGCCTTGAGGCGACTGTTGTTGTGATTTGGTGCTATATAAATAAATGAATTTGGAGAAACAGCCGTTTACTCTCACACACTGAGATCTGTCAGTTAAAAAGTCTAAAATCCAACCAACGAGATTAAAATCAAGTTTAAACTGGTTAAGAAGTTTATCGACTAAAAGATGTGGCTGGATAGAATTAAAAGCTGAAGAAAAATCAATAAATACGGGCCGAGCATGAGTTTAGCTTTAGCATGATGTCAGCTGGTAAAGACTGGCAGATATTTGGTGAACCTCAAGGAGAAGCTCCTCTTCCCAAGAGATATAACAACCACTCTCCGCAGATAGAGACGACCGAACTGGCAGAGGCCAGGCACCTGACTGCAAAGCCAGGATTTACCCTGTGGAGGCTGGGTGTCAGGACATAGTGGGCAAAGCAGCTGTCCAGCTACTTCATGAGTGACCGGCCCAAACCTGCAGAAAGCCATGAAGGCATTAGGAGAGGAGGCTGAGAAAGCAAGCTTTTGGCTTTGGCTCTGGTGGAAGGATGTCAATTAGCCGGCAACACCACAGTAAAGGCAGCTGCTGGGGGTGCCACAAAGACATCCCCGGTGTGCCACTGCCCCCCACTGGGAGATGTACTGGGATAGGGGGCAAAACATCCATGGATGGCGACCTCCAGTTGATGTGGTGGTGTGAAGACTCCAGTGACACTTAAAGCACCAGGGAACAACTTTGTTAGCTGACCAACGGGTTTCGGCTTGTGGCCTGCATCGGGGTCATCACAAAATACCAAACAGTGTGTGTTTCAATAAAACAAAGAAATACAGGTGAACCAGTCACACATTCACGCATAAACAAGCTGACCAATCAGCATTTAAGGGGGTGGTACTGGCTGATTGGTTGAATCAGAGGCCAAACAGGCTCTGGCCTGAGCCAGGACAGATTTAGGGCTTCAGTCGATGACCTTGCAGCTGACCTTCTGGCACTGGCGGTGACATGACTGGCTCAATGACAAAGCAGGAAACATGCATTAAGCATTAAAACTCTTTGATGTGTAGTATTATTTCCCAGCTGACTGACTCATTCCAGTTTTATTTATCCAAATGCTGTAGCATTTAAAACTATTCTAACTATATATTCTCACAACGACTGTACTGATTCTCATGTATAATTGAAAACTGACATTATTGACATGATGTGAAAACATATACAAAAAAATTACAACTGCAACCATTGCAAAAAGACAAAAACACATTTTTGAATGCACTGAATCTCCAGTTGCTATACAGCCTCAGTGTTTGGATACGCTTACGGTCTCTGATACTATTTTAAGGTATGCTCATAGATTAAAGGTGGAGAGCCAACACGACTAGCACATGAAGTTCCAGAAGCTGCTGGCAGCCCACAGTGCTGAGTGGACACGGGCGTAGCTGCACGAGTGCTGACAGGACAGAGTGCCACAGCTCCAGGTACACTGACGACTGTGATGAGAGCTAAACGCTGTATTTTACAGTTCACATGGTCGGTTTGGTGCGATAAAGAAAAAGTATGCAGATTTAATTTGTGCTGCTGTGTGTGAAATGATGTTGCCAAACACACTGAGCATATCAGGAAGTAAGGAAGAGGTTTCAGCAGAGTTGAGCCGTTGTTCTTAACGAAAGCCTTTCGGTGTTTCTTTGGACATTGGCTACATTTTTAACTCATTTTCAGTCCAGTCCCTGAACATATCACCGTCGCCAGGACAATAGTGTTTTGTTTTGTTGACCTATGAATCAGTCAAACATAAAAAACACACCGAACTCAAAGGATGAACCTGTGATGTGTCTAACACATAACTCAGCAAACAACACATCTTAAACTGTATCTTTAGGCTCTATGTTACCAGCAACCAAAAAACCGCACAGACCTTTTCTCATTTCTGTGGTTCTATGAAAAATGCCAAAGATAACCCAGTTTGACAAACAAAACATAACAAGGTGATTCCCAAAGAGTTATTAACCGAAATTAGGCAACTCAGCTCAGTTTAAAGGCGAGTTAGTCAAGTACGGGACAAATGAATACGGTGTAGGCCTGAAAAAAAAGACTCCACGATTTAGAATATTGAACATAAAATGATGTTCATTTAGAAAAATATGGTCTAAAAACAAAAAGAATATAAATGAAAAAAGATGATGCGCTGTAAGGTGACCCTTTAACCGGGAAGCACTGGCCCAGAGTTTCTCAGGAACATGCTGCTCACACGTGGCAACACAACAGGATAGCAACAGTGTAACACTCGGCTCAGCACCTCACACCTCGCTAAACAATGGGTGACATCACGGTGGCCATCTTTTATGTACAGTTTATGCTTCAAGCATAAAACGCCGAACACCATCAACTAACTAGAATAATACTGAATCCGTATAAATGAAAGTTACAAGGATAACAAAGAGATACATTTGTGACATGAGACATATTTGGCTTTCTAAAAGAGCAACGATATAAAAGTGACTGCTGCTGAAATATAATCGACATGTGTTTTAAAGCACACTTACTTTTTACATTTAAAATTTTCAGAAGGCCCAGTTAGCACCAGTTGGCACCATTATAATGGTTATAAGACACTTCTCTGTCTTCTCTGTTTGAGGTGTGGAAAGACAGACACAGTATTACTGACATTATGTCACAATAACCTGCTCGGGCTCCATGTCTAATGCTCGTCACAGCCCGCAGTCGCTGTGCTGTAGAGCGCCAGCTGTCTTTCCACCCTTGAGAGACTTGATCACCGCCTTGGTCTCGTCAGAAGTGAAGGCACCAGTGTCCACAACGAGTTCATCATTTTTGGCTAAGTCATCATCCAACAAAGGCATATCTGGGGCAGGTTGATTCAGGAGTTCTTTGAAGTGTGCTACCCAGCGCTTATCGTGGTCTTTCTGCGTGAGGAGAGGTCTGCTGTCAAGGTGAAGATCACACACGATCCGGAATAGCGTTCTCGTATCGTTCCGATCAGCAGCTTTCCGATCAGCAGCTTTCCGCTCGACCCATTTGCGTTTATCCCTTCGACAGCTTCGCTTCACCTGCCAATCGGGGCGTCGGTACCACTCCTCTGCGGCTTGCTGTTGTTCATTTCGTCTGATCCCGGGCGATTTTCACTCTTCGTCGTTCATCGACTAGCTGCCATGTTCGATCTTGGATTCAACGTTCCTCGAAGGTCCCTCTTCACCGACCGATGGCATTTTCGACGCTGGCCACCACGGCGGTTCGAAGGGCAAGTGGAGGAGGGGTTAAATAAGCCAGCGTATAGTGAGATCACAGAGCCAAGAAGTGGTAGAAATGCTTTATATAGTGCACAGTCAAACTATATAATGGTGTCTTTGATTTTGTCTGAAAGTACAGATATAGACACAGATTTTAAGGCATGAGGCCTGTGTTTGGGCACATAGTGGCCCAGTACCAACAATCACAGTATCATTAGGTGGATTTCTAGGTTCAAATTAGGTCAGTGACATGAAGTGATATGACAAGACAGACCAAGCAGTTTACAAGAGGTGCTAAGGTTTAGGCTGAAAGGAAGGCCTGGTTCACCGGAAACATCAGCAAAGAGTAAAACGTACTTAAGTGTATCTGTATTTCTGACTGCACGGTAGCCTGTGTCAGAGCGCTAAAATTGAGTTTAAGCGCTAAAAGCGGCTTTAAAATAATCTGGGTGGGATTAAAGGCTGCAGTGTGCAGATGTGGAGCACAGAGGATGCTGATGTTAATCAGTAACTACTGCATGAGCCTCCCTCCTCACACACTCATGATCTACACAGTGCCACCGTGTTTGGGGAGAGAAAAAAACATGGAATTCGACCTGACCCAGATGAATCTGTGGCAAGGATTCATCGTTATCCAGCGAAGGAAAAACAAGTTCTGAAACACAAAAACACGTGAATCCATGCACAGCATCTGTGTGAAGAGAGGGCAGTATGGGGTCACACCGAATCAGCAGGCATCAGTGACAACGATGGAGGCAGTCAGCATAGAAACAACACACAGCTCTGAGCATCTGAGGGCTGGGCAGGCAGAGACCATCGTTCAGTTAACAATCGTTTTTATCAATGACCTTTCTTTCTGATGAAAGCAAGACAATAACTAAATAAACACTAATAATCGAAGGAAAATAAACGATGATGAAATGTAGCAAAACTTTCATTAACGAATAAATAAACAAAAATCCTGGAGAGACAAGATCTCATCAGAAGTGCTCGAGATGCAGAGGAAGGAGTTTGAAAGTGAGCAGGTCAGAAGAAGAACCTCCCTACGGTTAGGTGGACACATTCGATGTGTTTGTCATGAGTAGCACGTTACTGTAATCAGATTACTTTTTTCAAGTAACAGGTAAAGTAAGGGATTACTATTGCAGAAAAAGTAGTTACATTACAGTTACATTCCCGTAAGCACGCTGCGTTACAGCGTTACTAAACTGTGATTTTGTTTGTGAGAGTGTCTCGTGACAATGACGTACGAGCGTGTGATGTCCGTGGCAGCAACAGACGTGGATAACATGGAGTGATGGAGAGAGTACGACCGTGCAGCGTTTAAAGTGTGGAAGTAATCAGATTACTGTGAGTTTGAATCTGTTAAAAGTGACACAAACATCACCGTCTGCTGTTCACTCTGTGTGGGAAGGAAACTTCTTTCTGCAGCGAAAAAATGAAACTTCAAATCTGAGCAAGCAGCGAGCGTGCCGCCACGGCAACGTGACATTCACAGAGAAACCCCCGGACCCCCCACTGACATGACCGCTGTGGGCAAACCTCCACCCGCCCCACTCCTGATAAACAGGTGGCAATAGATTTAAGAGCTGCTGAGTCTTTGATTCTATTTATTTTCTGCTGTGTTTTACTCGCATCTATTTGAAAGAGTGTAAACACAAAACATGATTTTATCTGCTGGAACATGCAGACGATAGGTTTCCATGTTAAACACGTTTCTGCCAGTCAGAGAATGTTGCAGATAATTTAATATTTGCTTGATGCATAAAGTTAAAAAGATGAAAACTAATAAAACTTTTTCATTGGATTCAGTTTCATATGATGGATTATGCAGAAACAGTCGAACACGGCTGAAAGGTAACACTGTTGCTTTATTACATAATCAGGTTGTAAATCATGTTTTTGAAAAACAACTAAGTAGCTAATTACTTAATCAGTAATGTAACAGGATTACTTTTTGGAGATGTAATCAGTAATTAGTAACTAATTACTTTTTTCAAGTAACTTGACCAACACTGCTGGTCACAGAATGAAATATGTTCCTGTGCTCGTCCAGCTTTGTGAGCTCGGCTCGCTGGTCTCAGATCAGCACCTTGTGCCTTTGCTGCTGTCACCCATCTGCAGCACGGTTTGAAGCTTTGTGGTTATTATGAGTGTTATTTGAGTTACTGCTGGCACCACGATACTGACGCTGTTTGAACGTTGACATGTCTCCACATTGAACAGCTGAGTTAGATATTTGTGATAATGAGCAGTTGAACAGGTTCAACAGTCACACTTTGCTTCTTTGACAGTGAAATTTTTGAAGGCCTAATAACGCACCAAAACTGCAGAGAGATACTATAAAATCACCACAACCTTGAGAAACAGTGCAGACGTGGATCGTGTTCTTCGCCTTGTTTTAGTGTCTGACTTGGAACACTGAATGAATATGAAGTAGCAGTGAGATGTGTCTGATGTGCTGTGACAACAATGAACGTGGCAGCATGTAGCAGACAGCAGCGCTATAAAACCACCGAGAGCATCCACACCTCGTTGCTTTCTTCTGCTGCGCTTGAACTGAAGTGAAGAACTTTTCTCCGTCTCACCGGACAATAATCAAAGAGTCCAGTCCTCATGATGATGATGATGATGATGATGATGATGATGCGCTCTGCTGTGAGCGCTGCAGGCCTGGGTACCAGAGCGCGGTGCTGTTCATGCTCATAATGTATGAAAGCACGAAACGGAAGCATCTCTTGGTGCGCTGGTTGTGTAACACGAATGCGCGGATTGCGGTGGTCACGGATAAAGAAGTAGTGCATCCGCTCATGCTGTTACATCATCGCCGTATCATCAGACACGACCTTCTACCATGCAGAAATCATCCAAACTCCACTAACGCTGTTTTTCTGACCCGTTTTCCTGCATTTTGCTGCCGTGACTCAGTCAACACTACAGCCCGGCGCTGAGCGTGGGACAATAAAAGGGGCGGTAGGTGTACCTGTCTGCAAATGGCGCTGGATGTGTGCGTGAGCAGCTCGTGTGATGCCGAGGATCACTCACCCGCTCACCTCAGAGCATCCGAAAAGAACAGGTCCTGTTTGAAAGCGGTGTCAGCGTGCACTCGTCCTCACAGGCATCAGTTAGAGAGCGCGCTCATTCATCAGCGTTATCAAGCGGCTTTAACAAAGTGTTTGGGTACCAGGCGCCAGATGGCACTTTGCCCTGAGTGTTGTCTGACAGACAGCGGTACGTGCAGGCTAGAGGTGCATGTAAGGACCGCTTCGTTGTCATGTCAGCGCCCGATCACAACAACAGCCGCCTCATCGTAAGGCAGACCCTACCCTGTCCACACCCAGCAGTACTCAACAGCCTTAATATATGCAGTCAGTTCTAGCACCTGCTGCATTCTCTGGGCATACTTATATGGCACTTTATACAACACTCACACATTCATACGAGCACCACTGTGCAGTAAACCACACTGTAAACATATAACACTATTTATTTATTTCTCCTGATTTGTATATTTGTACACTTAAAATACTGTTCATATGTCTGCCCTGAGTGGGAGCTGCTCTGTATCTCACTGTGTGTATGGTGACAGTAAAAGGCATTCTGTTCTATATCCTGCTTCAGAGAGCAACTTGGTATGAGTATGCTGCTAAGGATATCTGGCATGCAGGCTTGTAGATGTCCTGCTCGACCTCCTGAGCTACATCCAAGTAAATGCAGAAACAATACCACTGCAGCTTAGAAACAACAAAGTAGCTAAAGAGAAAGCCAGCCTGTAAGACAACAATGAGGGACAACACGGCCCACTTTACACCCTCTGCCACCCCCTTCCTTCTACAGAAGGGTGGAGTTTTGAATGTAATGAGACCAGTGTATATGTAGAAGTAGCCAATGCTAGCAGAGCAGACAGCAGCGTTCACCAATCAGAGCTCAGGAAGCTGCTGCTCCTGGCAGAGCTCCACCATCAGTAACCAAGGGTCCCCGCCATGAAATCAGTGCATCCATCATCAGTGAGCCACTGGAAACAGCAGCAGCTAGAAATGAGCTGAAATGATGTACAAGGTTGATTTTCTCTTTCTGATGAAATTTGAAAGCAGCCTGCATCGGACAGCTCGTGTGGCAAGCAGAAAGATCTCACAGGTATCTGGACACTCGCTGTTATATAACAGGCCGTAACAGGCCAACAATCACACGATCTCATGTGAAACAAGATCCTGTGATCCGAGCAGCCAGAGGAGCTCGTGGATGAGCTTTTAGATCCTCTGAGGAAGAGCGCAAACATGCTTATTCACACTTTCTCCACAAAGCAGAATTATTGGTGCGCTGCACGACGCCAGGAACCAGAGACCTCTGACACGCATGTTTGTACGGCAGCTACAAACTAGTGATGTGCGATTCCACTGATTCCCTTTCCGATCTGATACCAAGTAAAATCCAGGGTGGTATCGACGATACTGACCCGATACCACCCTGGATACTCTGTACAAAACGTAATGTTTCATTGTATTTCATAATGCAACATAGAATTGCATTATGTAATTGTAATAATAATATAATAATATAGCTTCATAATGATTACAGGACATCAGACTACTTGTTCTCATTGCTTAATGATGCAGAGTTCATCATATAGAAATAAAAACCTGAAGTTGTGCTATTTGAACACGTTGCCTGCCTGCAGCACTAAAGGACTCTGTGAGAGACGTCTGTCTCGCCCTAGCAGCACCTGTCCCTCTCCTCCACCTGTCCCTCTCCTCCACCTGTCCCTCTCCTCCACCTGTCCCTCTCCTCCACCTGTCCCTCTCCTCCACCTGTCCCTGTCCTCCACCTGTTCCTGTCCTCCTCTTCAGTTCGCCTCAACATAAGCTCGTCATATTCTGTGATATGATTTACTCTGAGGTGTTTGACGAGGTCAGCGGTGTTGCCACAACTCCTCACTTTCTTGCCACATATATCACAAACCACGTCTTGGCTGTTTGTGGAGGTAAAATACGTCCACACATGACTCCAATTACACTCAGCCATTGTTGTGAGTGCGCACACCAGGGGCTGTGACACAGTTATACAGCCGTGTTTCACACATGATATGAAAGGCGGAAGAGGAAGTAGTTCCTTCCAATTTAGACGATCCGAATGATATAGTTTCTTTCCACTGTGTTCCTGTTAATGAAAAACTACAAATTTACTCCAGAGTACTAACATATCGATATTTTAATATGAGAATCGATTCTAGAACATAAATTACTGGTATCAGAAGAATCGACATTTCAGTATCGATCCGCACACCACTACAGCAAACAGACAGCAGCAGTTATCAGTCAGCATCAGTCAGACTAGATCAGGTAAAAATGTATTTTACATGTGGAGGAAAGCTTTAACTTTTCCAAAATCCTTCAAATATCTCTCTCTGTATGAAGGAAAGTGCTAGGAACGAGCTACATGATCAATGCTTTCAAAGGAATCTGATGTTTTTGGTATGCAGTGATAGTGTCTGTTTACACATATGTGTTTTTACACACGGGACATTTTAAGCTTAAATGTGGAATATTATTGTATTTCTTGATGATTGTTCTGTGAACACCACAGACCCACACAGCGTTCACAGTTAAATTGTCTTTATTGTACAGATTTTGCACACACACGATGCCTCCTCCTCGCCACCTCGACCACCAAGCTTCCTGTTCGGCACCTCGTGTTTCCCAGGGCAGCTTGCAGCTGTGCTCTCACACGCCTCCCTTCGCCGGAGAGAGTTGGTCAGCCTAATTCCCTCCACCTGGCTCACTGTAGCAGAGCCAGAGACCACAGCCCTGCCATGTCCTATAAGTCATTAAAGGCCATTTCACTTCATTTTAGTTCAGATTTATTGGTGGTGCCGGTTTACAGTCAGCTCTTTGTGCTTCTTCTGAAAGTTCTTAAAATGAAACATGTCTTTAAAATGTATTTCAGTGAAAGGACAAACATGCCGCCTGAGTCGGCACAAAGGAAGAGCGTACCAAGTAAGCTGTGAGACACGCCCCCATAGATACAGCACCGTGGTTATAATTGCCATATCTAAGCCAACTCATGTGCTTTTGTCTGAGCGCTGGTCTGTTCACCACACTGCTCCTCACATCGGCGCTCTTTACAATCAGATCTGTTCTCGCAGTCACACAGACGCTCCTTCCCCCATCACTTCACAAAAGGCCACCGTTGCAACCCCCTCCTCCTTCACGTGCATCCTCCAACCCCCTTCCACACAGGAGCAGGTGCTAAGCCAGACTGTCTGCTGAGGTGAAGCGTCAGCCATTAAGGGAATTAAAAACAAGAGAATTTTAAAAACAATCCTAAAATGTACAGGAGTGAAATTAAAAATGGGGTAATGTGCTCAGACTGTTTTGTTCCACTTAAAAGACGAGCTGCAGCATTTTGCACAACCTGCAGACGCCTAATGGACGCATCACTAACCCCACAATAAAGCGTGTTACAATAATCCAGCCTAGATGTAACAAAGGCATGGATTACTGTCTCAAAGAGCTGTTTCGATAAGATGGGCTGTATTTTGACTAATTGCCTCAAATGAAAAAAGCGAGATCTTACAACAGACCTGGCTTTCAAGTTTAAGATCTGCCTCCATTTTAACTCCCAGATCAGTGATGACTGGTTCAACATACTGTGCCAGCGAACCAAGATCTATAGTAGTGGCCTCAGAAGCGCCACCAAGAACCATCACTTCTGTTTTCTGCTCATTAAAATGTAAAAAGTTCAAAGCCATCCAGGCCCTTATTTCATCAAGGCATCTACACAGAGGGTCTACTGAGAAGCCATTTATCTTTATAAGTGGGAAACAACAGTGGAAAGAAATCCCATGTTTCCTGAAAATAGAGCCAAGGTGTTGAAGATGTAGGGAGTAAAGAAGCGGGCCTAAAACCGAACCCTGTGGGACCCCACAGTGCAGAGAAGCAGCAGAGGATGCAAACTCCCCGAGTTTCACAGAGAAATCCGCTCTGCCAAACAGGATCTGAACCACTGCAGAGCAGCACTGCTAACACCCACCAACTGCTCTAAACGGGAAATTAAAATGTTATGATCCGCTGTATCAAAGACAGCAGTTAAATCTAACAGCACGATAATAACACACCTGAGTCAGTTGGTAAAAACACATCATTAAAAACTCTTAAAAAGGCAGATTAGGTACTATGTAAAGCTTTAAAACCCGGAAAACTTCTAAAGTATCGTGTTCTTCTATAAAGGACATTAATTGCTTGTAAACCACCTTTTCAAGAATTTTGGGGGTAAAGTAGGAAATAGGCCTGTAATTTGCAATAATATCAGGATTAAGAGCAGGTTTCTTAAGTAGAGGCTGAATCACTGCATGTTTAAGATTCACAGGTACAACACCAGAGGACAGACTACTATTTACTGCGTTTCATCCGAGAAGCTTCTTCAGTAATAAGAGCGATTGGTGGAGAGTCCCAGATTTTAAGACCTACTGGGAGATGTCCCTTATGCTGGGCTTACACGCGATTTTTGGCTCATTTTGAGCATTTTTCAGTCGTGCGACCGTTTTGGTGATCGGCCCGAGTTTCGCCTTCATCGTGCGTCGTGCATCGTGTAGTATACGTGGGGTAACGAGAAGCGATTAACACCTCACGACCAGCTCCCGATCATCAATCGCTTGGTCGTAAGAAAATCAAACCTGGTTTGAAATCCTGTCGGCCGTCGTGAGGCTGTCACCGCAGCCTCTCACACTGCGCAGACACAGAAATGGAAGTGAAAAGACGGAGCAGCACGGCTGTGCAGCGTGTGACCTGGACACAAGCGATGGAGGCACAACTTGTAGAACTATGGCTCTTCCGAGCCTTTTCGATGTGGCCTCACAAAATTATCACGACCACAACAACCCTGAAAATCGTTGGATCTACACTGCTGCTCAATCACAGCTGCCTGATCATGTTTTTCATTAGCAATTTAGCAAAGTTGATGGTGGTGGTGTGTCTGTGTGAGTGAAAGACAGAGAGGGAGAGCGAGCGACAGATTTTCTGTTATAAGCTTCATGTTATGGACGCACAGTGTTACTCAGGTCGCATCAGAGCATCGGGCCGTATAGTGTGAGACCTGCATCGTGACCTATGAACTTCTAACCTCTGCCAGTCAATCGTGCAGTTTGAGCAGGAGCTGAATAACGTGACTGAAAAAATCGCCCTGTGTAGCCCAGCTTGAGAGGGTCGTGGACCCCCTATTGATCCTCTATCTAATCAGCCAAGGTTTCGGGTGAGCTCATTGTGAAACCTAGCCACACCCTATCATGTGACTTAATGAGGTCAGATGAAGCAGGATGTGCTTGGACGTTAAGGCGTCCAGATTTTAGATGGCAGACAGTTGGTGTGGTAAGCCCCGCCTCTTTTCAAAGATGGCCGTTCACAGTGGACATGGATGCTTCTTTCACTCCTCTTTCAAACCATCTGTCTTCTCTGTACAAAATGTGAACACTGGCATCCTGAGAGAGTGACCTTTGACCTTTAGATGTGTTTATGAAGTGGTGTCTCCAGTGTAGAGGTCTGAGCGCTCCTCGCTGCACTGCACAGCTGTGTTGTTCAGTTTGTGTTTGTGATGAACCAGTTTGTGTCTGAGTGTGTGGCGGGTCGAAGTGCAATAATAATAATACCTTTTATTTGAGGGCGCCTTTCAAAAACCCAAGGTCACCTTACAAAAGAATAAAAATGAATAAAAGGAGCAATAGTCATAAAATACATAAAATAAGTTCAAATTGCAAAACAGAACTTGACAGCAGATAAAATGTGTTTTTAGCTGTGACTTAAATACGGGAAGAGAGTCGATGTTTCTTATGGCTGGAGGAAGAGGACAGGATGTGTGTGTACCCTCTTTTTCCCATCAGGCTTAGAGGGAACATTTTCTGCTCCTGTTCCTGATTGTGTGATTAGGTAGAGGATCAATAGGAGGTCCATGACCCTCTTAGGCTACGTCTACACTCACCTGGTTAAATTTGAAAACGGCGTTTTCGCCTGAAAATGCTCTGCGTCCATACTAGCGTTTTCAGTCGTTTTCACAGAGCTGTGCGTCCACATCGAAATGGCTAAAAGTGCTTCCGTTCCAGTCCTGCACATGCGTGAAGCGCAAGAAGATTCGACCTGCCTCATTTCTGTCTGCCGCTTATTTACTTTCCGGCTCTTCGAAACGTTGCAGCAAAATGTGGAGGAAAAGCAGCGAGTTTTTAAAATGGACTCACAATGAGGTGGAGTTGTTGCTGCCAGTAACACAAAAGTACAAAGTTGTAAAAGTGAGTGAGAATTAAAGAGTTTGAAGAAAAGCTCTCTGGAGCCCGTGCAGACTGATTAATCTTTAACAGGGCTGTCAAACACAACAACAGCTGTATAATGCCCTCTGCTATCTTTGTTTAATTGGTCACATGACTGCATCACATGACTCAAATGCATCATCGTTTTCGAAAAAGCTCCAGGTTCTCTGTCCACACTGCGACGTTTTCAAATGTCTCTGCTTTGGAGAGCGTTTTCAAAACGCTGTGTTTTCCTTGACCAAAAACGCCGTCTCAGTGTGGACGGGAGGCCACGGAGAGAAAACGATGTGTTTTCAAATGAAAACGTGTTAGTGTGGACGTAGCCTTGGGGAGTCTCCACCAGTTGCTCTTAGAACTGAAGAAGCTTCTCAGATGAAACGTCTTCAAGAAACTTAAAGAAGTCCAGACGCTTTTCTTTCCAAGCTCCTCAGACTACATGACCTGGATGACTGAGAACCTTCACAGACATAACATCTCTGTATCCACCAATAACAGACTCATTATGAACAATTTAAAAAATGACTGTCTGCTGGCATAAAACGGCCGTTTGAAAAAAATCTTGCAGTGTTTGATTGTTAACTTTCTAATAGCACTCAAAAGGTCAAAGGTTTGTTGTTAAACTGTAAACATCATTATTTGTTTATTTTAACTTTAAAGAGACGATGACGAGGATTATTGGGAAATAGTGCGTGTCCTTCACAAACACCTAAAAATGATTAATCATATAAGCAAATGAAATCTATCCAGCTCAATGTCACACATACCAAATGGGCCTCAGAGGGATTTACAACATTTCCCACCATGCTCCTGAACGAGACAAGGACTGTGTAGCCATGGTAATAACTGTACCCAGAATCAGTGTATCAACAGTTATAGCAACGAACGTCTCCTCCACAGAAGCTTCAGAGGAGACGTGAATAAGATCAGTAAGAGACATTTAAATCATAAACGTAATTACAACAAATCCGTTTTTTTCCATATATTTTTATTGAAATTTTCTGTTGTACAATACAAACAAATATTAGCACATCCTCACATTCACACAGCGATCCATACATCAAACCTGCCTACATCATATTCAAATGTAGAAATGAGCATAGTTCTCACAGTAATACAAAGATGCAAGGAGTTAGGATAAACAAGATTCTCCTTCTTTTTCATAAACGTCCTTCACCTCCACTCTCTAAAATATCCATATATGGCTTCCACATATTCACAAAGTCCCATAGTTTGCCCTTGGCAATATATGTTAGTCTTTCCAGGCCTAGAGTCTGCTATTTCCTTCTTTTTCCCGGTTGTTCAAATTCCCTTGGGTATATTCCAAGTACACAGAGTTTACCTTTTAAACGGATTTTTACCTTAAACACGTCCGACAGACATTTGATAACGTCTCTCCAAGAGTTCCTTTTTCAACTAAACATTTAGTACAGATGTCTGGAATATCATTGGACATATCATGGAGCTTGGCAGGTGTTATATAGGTTCTCATGAGCCATTTATATTGCAGGAGTTTAAAGCATTATTGTTTGTGTTTGTGCTTTTAAGCAAGCCTGGTTCCAGTGGTTTTCATCTATGTCCTCTTGGATCTCGCTTCTCCAAGCTTCCAGCTTATCTGCTGCTGAGTCTTTGGAGGACAGCATCAGTAAATTATAATATATAGAGAGAAAACCTTTCCCTTTTGTATTCTTAATGCATGCCTCCTCTATTTTTGTTAATGGTGGAACTTCAGCAATCTTTTGCAGTTTTGATGACAAATAATTTTTCAATTGTAAATATTTTAAAAAGTGCTTTGGGGGTATTAAATATTTTTCACGTAACTGATCAAATGTGAGCAGCATGCCGTCTGCATATAGGTCTTTAACTTTGTGAATGCCTTCATTTTTCCATATTCCATCCATCATTTTTACCAGAACTTTTCATTTCCCCAAATAGGTGTGAATTGCAAAAGCGATGGAGGATCGGCCACATGTTTGTGAGCTGCGTGCCAAATTATAATTGGATTTTTCATGAAAGGGTTCTTTGTGTTCTTTTTAATGTCTTAGTGTCTGAAGAGTATAGAAAAGTGTGTCAAGGAAGATCTGGGTTGCTCAATGTCAACCCAGGCTGGAGGTGTTGTTGGGCAGAAATAATGGGTGGCCGATGGGCAGCCATGTAATACCATCTGAGGTTGGGGACTTGGAGACCTCTTCTTTCATAGGGCAAGTAAAGTAGTTTTAGGCGGAGCCTTGGCTTCTTATTATTCCAAATAAATTGGTTAAATAGTTTGTTTAAACTGTCAAAAAATGAAGTTGGTAGAGGCAACGGAAGTGTTTGGAAATAATACAAAAATTTGGGTAAAATTGTCATTTTTAGGATATTTATCCGGCCTATCACAGATACAGGCAGGTTTGTCCAACGGTTTAGCATTTCCGTGACCTCTTCTACAAGGGGGTCATAATTTATTGAGGTTATGTTCTTGAGGCTTGGGGTGATCCTGATGCCTAAATATTTAAAGCCTGTTGTAGTTGTTTTAAATGGGGTGGCCACCACAGGGCTTCTTCTTTCTTCCTCATTAAGAAACATTCATTCTGATTCAGAATCGTTAATTTTGTATCCTGAAATTTCTCCAAATGTTTTTATTAATGTTACTAAATTAGGGATACTATCTTTCAGATTAGTCAAAAAAATATAATATCATCTGCAAATAAAGAAATTCCTTCTGATTCTGATACCTGATATTCCTGCATTTGCTCTCACAGCGATGGCCAGAGGTTCTCTTGGTGACAGAGGGCAGCCCTGCCTGGTTGATCGCTGCACATTAAAGGGTTTTTTTGATACGTTATTATTAGTTCAAACTTGTCCGATGTGTATACAATAATCGGATCCATTTCAGGAATGTTTCACCCAGTCCATATCTGGGCAGCACTTGATATTTCCATTCTATCCTATCGAAGGCTTTGCATCCATCTAGTGATAGCAGCGCAGCGTCCTCACTATTGTTTTTCTCATAAAGTACATTGAGGACACGTCTTATATTATGATAGCCTTGTCTCGTTTTAACAAAACCTTGTTGATTGTCTGTTATCAAATTAGGCACACATTTATCTAGTCTCCTAGAGAGTGCTTTACACAAAATCTTTGTATCACATCCCATAAGTCTAATTCCCCTATAAGAGGAGCGTTCAGTCGGAGGCTTATTTGGCTTCAATAAAAGGGTTATTGTAGCTAATCTCAGTGAGTCTGGGAGTATTCTGGATTCATATGACTCCTCATACATGTTAAGAAGTGGCTGCATTAATTTATTTTTAAATGTTTTATAGAATTCCATTGGAAGTCCATCAGGACCAGGCGTTTTACCGCTATTCAGGTCGTCTATGGCTTCTGACAGGTCTTTTATTGTTAAAGGACTATCAAGGGCTGTTTTATCTTCTTCTGAGAGGGTTTGAAATTTTAGCACAAGAAAAGCATTTTGTGTTTCTCTGTTTCCTGTATACTCCAATCTGTATAAAGATTTATAAAACTCTCTGGAATTTGTTTCTTTCTAAAGGGTGTGTTGTTATAATACCCGATTTGGACTTTATGTTAGTGATGGCTGCTTGCATCTTTTTTCTCCTCCAAGCCAATAAGGTTCCTGCCTTCTCTCCTTGGTCATAAAATAATTATTTGGTCCACATTAAACTTTTTGCCACTTTCTCTGCTGTTATCATACCTGGCTCTTAGAATAGTCAGATTGTTTAGGATCATTGCTCTGGTTTCAGATTTAATTTTTAGATTTAATTTCCCTTTCTAACAATTTTAATTCTTGGTTATATTGCTTACTCTTGTTGCTACTGTAGCTTATAATTTCCCTTCTTATGTAAGCTTTAAATGCTTCCCACCTAATACTAGCTGTGGTTTCATCTTTATTTATTTGAAAATATTGATCAATGCAAGTTTCTATAAATTTGACAAATGATGGGTGATAGGTTTGTAGCATAAACCTATTCGCTGGAACGTTAAGGACAATCTGCTACGCAGCAAAAAGCAAGACACAAGGCACCAAAGTTCTCTGGTTTACTCATGCATGAGGGAGACCTGGCTGGAGCCAAGCGTCGTTCCACCACTTGACCTCTGTCAGACTCTCAGCCAGGTTCCCCATAGCACTCCTTTTATTGTGGTTACATGAATATGCATAGGGTCATTAACATATAGCATCTTACATAGGTATACATGTGAACAAAGAATACTGTGTGTGTGTGTGTGTGTGTGTGTGTGTGTGTGTGTGTGTGTGTGTGTGTGTGTTGTGTGTGGTTGATGCTGATCAAAGGGTCATATAACATGAAGGCAAACCTCCTTGGTCAGGAAGGAACTTCACCCAGTTTAACTAATAGACATAGTGCTGCATGATCGCTAATCACAATACTGTTATACCAACAGTTCTCAACGTAAGGTAGTAGCTCTGTGGAGATGAGAAAATTATCTATCTGCGAATGACTTCGATACGACCTAGAATAACATGAAAATTTCCTGTTATTTGGATTCCTTGACCTCCAGACCTCATTCATTCTCAGATCTTTCATATAGTTAAAAAGTATTTTTGTAGTCTGAGTATCAGTAGTGTCAGTTTGAGTCGACCTATCCAGGTTAGGGTCCAGGGCGTAATTGAAGTCCCCTCCTGTGCTATAATAAAATAAATGTTCATAGAAGGATGGGTTATCCTCGTTGGGGCCATAGATATTCATCAGGTTTACGGCCCTGCACCATTACACCCGTTTGGATCTGTAATCACCCTCGTAGGTTGAAATGGGATTGACTTATGTATAAGAGTAATGACTCCTCTGGCATGTCTAGTATAGGAAGAGTGACATACTTGACCCTGCCATCTTTTGGTTAATAAATGCATCTCTGATGCAGTAAGATGAGATTCTTGTAGGAAAATAATTCTAGAGTTAAAACGTTTCAGTCGGTTTAATACTTGTTTCAGTTTAGCTAACTTCCGTATCCCCCTAACGTTCCAGGTTGTAATGTTAACGTTCAAAATGTTTTCTTTAGTTGTCTTCTCCATAAAATATTGTCAGACTGTTCACTTAAATAAACAAAGTAAAGGAAAAATTGAAGAAGCAGGTTTGCACTTCCATCCACACACTCACACATACCAGATACAGAACCTGTAAACAATTTCTGACTGAACATTTGCATTTCCTTGTTGGAAATGTCTCCCCCCTCCCTCGAACAAATTATTTGGAGGGTGTTAATCCACATCAGTGAGGAGGAACTAGTCAACGCGACCTCTCCAAAACCCCGTAAATCAGACAGTGTATAACTGTATAACCATATAATGATACTGATTTTTTTCATAATAAAGTAAAGTTTACCCCTGGTAGGACAAAAAAATAATGACTTAGTTAAGGTTTAGCTGTTAATATATAACCCAAAACGATTTAGATTAAATTTAGAACGAATATACCCTTAAACGCCCAGTTATGTTAACACAAGGAAGGCATTGATATCAACAAACAGTTTGACAACCGGGTGAATTCCCCGTCGGATCTGAGCTGTCGCCGCAGACAGATCCTGTGCAAATGTGATCTTGGCCCCTTCATGTGTAATTTGTTGTTTTCTTGCTTCCCGATATACCAGTTCCTTCTCTTGGAATTTTAAGAAGCGAACAAGCACCGCTCTGCTCTGGTTTGGTTTCCCGGAGCGTGCAATGCACTCGCTCCAGTGTGAATGACTTGTCGGGCGCTAGCCCCAGCCACTTAGGTAGCATGATGTTAATAAAGTCGAAGAGTGGTTGTTCCCCTCTGCTCCCTCTTTTATGCCGAAGATGCGCAGGTTCTTTCGTCGTCCCCGGTTTTCCAAGTCATCTGTTTTGGCTTCGTTTCTGTTTTTTCAAGTGTGCTTTCAACTTCGGCAATGCGGGCTTCGGCCTCCTCGATATGAGCCCCTTGGTTCAATATGTCTTGCTTTACCTCCGACACTTTACCCTCCAGTGCAGTCGCGGCATTTGCCGTCCCTGTCAGTCTTGTATCAATGCTGTCCAACTTGGCTCCAAAATCCGTCCGGCTATGCCATGTCAGTCTGTGTCGGACGTTGATGGTGTAGCGCCTGTCTTGCGTCTTCGGGTAAAGATTTCACGCTGTTTCACAGATGAACCTTTTGACATGTCAGTGGCGAATATTCCAAACCACACTAACAGCGTATACAAGGGTTTTTTATGGAAAGTTTATACACTGTTTTGGGAGCAACCCCACTATGCTTAAGGCTTGGCAGGCAGGATGAGGACCCAGACGCAGGACTCGAACAAAAGGTAGAACTGACAAAGTGAAAACACAAAACCTTAAACTGGAAACTCAGAAACACCTGCTAACCTCATTACAGTGCCTGCCAACTGTATATTTGCTCCAATCCAAAGTAGCCCATCTTGGTTTTGGCTCTAGTGCCTCTGCTGTGATGAGGGTGGGGTTCTACCCTCTGGCTGGGTAATAAATTACATTTCCTCTGTGTGAACAAAGTGGTGCTGAACAAGCTTCTGCTCTCCCTCCTTCACATCTGTGCTACGTGCTGTCTAGCTGAGCATGTGCTCTTTAATTACCTCCCAACTCTTCTGCTCAGTTACCTCTGTGCTCGCACAACAACAGCTACAACCTGGTCAGAGGGGAGCACAGAGGGGTACGGGTAACAAATCTATGAAGCGCCTTGAGGCGACTTTTGTTGTGATTTGGCGCTATATTAATAAAATTGAATTGAATTGAATTGAATTGTGATCCAGAGTCATCTTACTGGCCAGCGCATTCTGGTACATAGTCATACGGGGACAACACTCTGTGATTTACGTATCCAAATTTCAAATGAACAAGGAAAAATGGTCAAAGCCTGATTTGTATGAACTTTACTTATTTTCCTTTTGTGTGACCTTTTTAAATTGACAGAGCTCAGTAACAATTTGAAAACATCTTTGTAAACCCTGTCATCTGCGATGTTTCAGACATGGCCGGTGTGTCGCTGGGGAGCCAACTAAGTGCCCTGCTGATGATTTAGGTGACTCAGGCAAGCGGTTCTCATTTTTAAACAAAGAGTAGTTCTCTGTTGGCAGGGATTGCCCTGACGGCTGCTTCCTCCATTCTTAGATAACCAGACTGACGTTGTCATTGTCATTACCATCAGACTACAACATATCATCCTCGTCTCAGCAGGCTGACGCGTCGAATATCTGTCGTGACAACTGCCTGAGACTTGCTCCGATTAAACCCTCTGCCATCTTCCCTCCCCTGGATCAGCATGCAGACATGATGATAATCCATCCATAGTCAGAGACCACCTGTTCATCCATTTGTCATCCTCTCCTCTCTGCTGCACTCTGCTGGACACATGGCAGCTTTGAAACACCAACAACAGCATAGCCACTACACCTTATGTAGAAGAGAGACTCTGAAGGGCAAAGCTCTTAAAATTGAACAGCGGGGTTATATTTCATGCATGTATATACATGACAAGATTGTCAGTGCAGATGCATGAAAGTAGAATTTGAATTGTGTAGCTGGCTGAGGTGGAACATGATAGCTGCCTGCCTCCATTTGCCAAGAGTCTGCAAATCACCTGATTTCACTTCAGGAGCAGTTTCACTGCAGATGGAAGCAAATCCTTTTAATCTGAACATGAAGCACAGACGTAGACATGTTTTCAAACAGGCATCTCTGGTAGTGGTTCTGACAATTCAACGGTGCTGCTCAGCTCAAGTGTGGCAATCGCTGCTTTCAGTGAACCCAGAGGCTCAACAGCGCACAGTAACATAAAGACACACAACAGCCCTGCAAAAAACAAAACACACTGAGGCGGCAAAGCACACACTGCTCACAGTGACACAGCTTTGGAAGCACCTTTTTAAAAGTTTTGCCTGTCCTGTCTGCAGAAATCAGAATTATTGTCTGAAGAATAGTGCAGATATTGGTCCACATGATTGTCATTTATTCGATTATTACATTTTTTTATTTTAAGTTATTACAATCAGACCGGACAGGACCGGGAGACGGGAGAGAGAAAGAAGAAGGAAATAGAAGTTGGCAAGAGAGTTAAGAGAAGGAGAGGGAGAGAAAAACAGAGGAGAAGAGGGATAAAGAGAGAAGACCCCGAAAATATGCTTCAACACCTGCTTAAAAAAACAGCAAAAAGAAAACAAGACAGCAGGGAAACCACGGCAACAACCAACATAAGCACGAGTAACAGCAAATAATAAATATTGATGCCTCTTTCCTACAGGCTCGTTGGTGTGGTGGAGCCTCTACACGTGCATGAACACGTTCTACAGAGAACACTGACACTATGCTTCACCACTGCGCTGCTATAAGAAACTATGGACCCTGCTCACTATCTGAGCCTCAACTAGGTAATACCGGTATAATGTTGGGCAACAATAAGAAAATAAAATCTTGCAATAGAATATGGGTAAAACGCACATGTGCAGTGCCTTTGCTTTCATACACACATGCCGAAAAAGCATGGCAGCGACGGATGAGAAGGGTGAAAGCGGATCGAGTGAAACGGATGAACCAGAATCAGAATCAGAATCAGAAAGGGTTTATTGCCAGATGTTGAGCAGGTTTACAACATTAGGAAATTGCTGCGGTGCTTCAGTGCAACATACTGTCATAAAAATATAAAAATAAGA
>NW_024582765.1:404783-410889 GCF_018398535.1 Haplochromis burtoni
AGTCATTGAATGCATTTTGTGCCAAAACAATGATAACTGGTCCTCAGTTTAGCCCACATAGACTTCGTTTTGCAAAAGTGACCTAAGTATTGAGAAATGTGTCCTAGCGTCTGTAAAAAACTGTAAATATATAAAGCAACATATGGAATTATGTAGCAAAGAAAAAAAAAAGATAGATAAGATAAGATCAGATAGATCTTTATTGTCACTGTTACCAGAATAATGAAACACAGTTTGGCATCTCTCCATTTGCAGCTGTAGGTTTTTACACTCAACATTCTCTGGATAGGAGAATGAGATTATAACGTTATATACAGAAACAAAGTGTCTGCAGGTACAGTCTAAGGAGGAGGATCAGTGCAGTATAAGGTGCGACGTCAGTGGTATTACACATTGAGTAAGGGGTAGGAATGCCTGTTGCTACAGTACAACTATATAAATAGAGGTAAGAATGTTGGTTGTATTAAACTATAATGAATACTGTTTATAAATAAGTACAGTGTAAGTGTCCATGAGTGTTAACAGCACAGTTAACCTTCATTCAGGGTGGAGGTAGGGCATGTCTGACAGCCTGTGGGTGGAAGCTTCTACTGAGTCTGTTTGTCTTTGACCTGATGGACCTGTAGCGTTTACCAGAGGGAAGGGGGGATAAAAGTGGGTGTCCAGGGATTGAGGGGTCCATGATGATGATGCTGGCTTTCCACTGAAGTCTGCCAGTATAAATGTCTCTGAGGGGTGTTAGTGAGGTGCCAATTGCCCGCTCTCACGCCTTCACCACCCGCTGCAGTTTCCTCTTGTCTTCCACAGTGCAGCAGCTGAACCAGGGTGTGCAACAGTAGGTCAGAAGGCTCTCGATGGTGGAGCAGTAGAAGTTTATTAGCAGTCTCTGGGGTTAATTGGGCCTGACGCAGCTTCCTGAGGAAGTACATCGCAAGTATACTCTACATATGTTATTTTTATGTCCTCAAAGAGCCGCCCTTTGCTTTGTTATTACCAGCAGACAGGTAGTGGTGTCTGAAGGGCAGACACAAGGCTGCGAGCAACCCCGTGCCACTGTCTGGAAGGAAAAAAAACAACATAGCATGCAATCATTATTATTGTAGAGTCTTCATCTTACAAGGGAAAGAGGCAACTGTTGTTGGGAGATATATATCTATCTATCTATCTATCTATCTATCTATCTCTCTCTCTCTCTCTCTCTCTCTAGATATCTATCTCTCTATCTCTCTCTCTCTAGATATCTATCTCTCTCTCTCTATATATATCTATATATCTATATATATCTATATATCTATATCTATATCTCTATATCTCTATATCTATATCTCTATATCTATATCTCTATATCTATATCTATATATCTATATCTATATATCTATATCTATATCTATATATATATATAGATCTATAGATCTATAGATATAGATCTATAGATCTATGATGTGGGTTCCAACCAACCAAAACCACCTGCTGATCAACGCCGGGAAAACCAAGGAGTTGGTGGTGGACTTCCGGAGACGCAGACCCACCACACTGACACCGGTGAACATCCAGGGAGTGGACATTGAGATAGTGGACTCTTATAGGTACCTGGGTGTTCACCTGAATAATAAACTGGACTGGAGCCACAACACTGATGCTCTTTACAGGAAGGGTCAGAGCAGACTCTACCTGCTGAGGCGGCTGAGGTCATTTGGAGTCCAGGGAGCGCTTTTAAAGACCTTCTATGACTCTGTGGTGGCATCTGTCATTTTTTACAGTGTTGTATGTTGGAGCAGCAGTTTATCGGCAGCTGAGAGGAAGAGGTTGGATAAACTCATCAGGAAGGCCAGCTCTGTTCTGGGATGCACCCTGGACCCAGTGCAGGTGGTGGGAGACAGAAGGACTCTGGCCAAAATAACATCTCTGATGGACAGAGTCTCCCAGCCCATGCATGTAGATGTTGCTGCAGAGCTGCTTCAGTGACAGACTGCTGCATCCTCGATGCATGAAGGAGCGTTTCCGCAGGTCCTTCCTCCCTGCAGCTGTCAGACTGCACAATCAGACCTGCTCCCAACAAACAGATGTTTACATCAATGCTGTAACTGCAATAAGTTAGTTAATTAACCAATTCGCACTACAACCTGGTTTGCCTCTTACCTGTAATTATTTTTATTTAATTTAATAACTGTACAGTACTCTCTGTTTATAGTAACCATTGTCCTTAATGTAAATATGTAAGAAAAATTGTGTATGTTTCTGTTCCGTGTCCTGTGTGTTTGTATATTTGTCTTTTTGGCTGCTGTTACAACCAAATTTCCCAGGGCAGCTGTGGCTACAACCGTAGCTGCCTCCACCAGTGTGTGAATGTGAGAGTGAATGAATAGTGGCATTGTAAAGCACTTTGGGTGCCTTGAAAAGCGCTATATAAATCCATTATTATTATTATTATTATTGACCAATCAGCTGAAAGGAAGAAAAATGGGGTCAAAATTCGTACTTGTAACTTGAAACTTGAGTGCAGAGTTTCACATGTATTGTTTGGCTAAGTCCACACACAAATCTTTTTTACACACACAAATCCTGATTTACAAGTACAAACTATTTATGACCACAATTTGAGCCTATAAACATGAGCAGAGACACAAACATGAGAGGGATTGTCAGTGTTAGTTCACTGACAGACTCACAAACTAATGTGCACACTTATGTCTGCACTTTGGTTTTGTTAAATACGAACACAATGACAGCAGAAGTGCTGCCACGTGTGGCCTCACATGAGATGACAGAGCCAGCAGTGGTTCACAGCTCGTTTGAGACCCCTGAGCTGGGGTGAGGGAGGGCAGACAGATGGCAGAGCTCCAGTGCTTTATTTGTACTGCCTCCTAGTGGACGAAAAGAAGAACGACTGGACGAACAAATATAGAAAGGATTCATGGACATTATTGCAAAAAGTTGAACACTTAAAAGGAATTTCTGTTACTAAGACTTCATAAAAAATATTTATAATGATCGATTTTATATGTGGAGGACGCAGACAGTCATAGTTTTCCATCAGACGGAGGGACTCATCTATTCTCTACAGCAGCGGTCCCTAACCCCCGGGCCACGGCCCGGTACCAAACGACTCACAGACCGGTACCGGGCCGTGAGAGTTGAGGCTCGGGTGTGAAATTGATGGTTTTCAGGGTTTTTTATAATTAACTCGGTTTCCCTGGGTCTTTGCCGTGTTGTAGTTGTGTGTCTTATTTTGAAAGAAAGGTTTACACGTTACCATAGCGACCAGAGCGCATTATGGAGGATGTTACTCTCAGTCTTGACTGGCTAATAAAGTTACACAATTACACAGTTAATTCTCGTTTACTGTTATATTTACAAAATACCACCGTTTTTGTCGTATCATTTTATTTTGTTGCATTTATCCGCCACACCGTGAAAATACTGTCTGACGTTAAACCGGCCAGTGGAGCAACGAAGGTTGGGGACCGCTGCTCTACAGCCGTAATCAATCCCGGCCCTTTCAGTTGTAATGAGGCTTGCTGTTTACGCTTCAGTGCCAGGCAGTCAGCAACAAGGTTGTTGAGTTTGTAATCAGGCAGCGGAGGCGACGTCTGGGTTCAACACTTTATTCTAGGCTTTACAGCGGAGCTCCATCTTGTTCTCGCTCTCTACTTTCTTCTTCTCCTCTTTCTCTTACCCAGCCTCATTAGCGACACCCCTGGTCTGACAGGGTAACAGCATGTACTAATTTTCTTCCCTTATTATAGAACCTTGTAAACACAACATCTCCCCCTTTTCTCAAATAATACTCTCTCCCTTGTAGCACAACATGAAACATTCGACAGCCTTTTACTTTTGAGGCAATTAGTAACTTCAGAACAGTATTATATATATATCCTGATAAAAGAACTGTAATGGCAAAGTAAACGTGCCCCGGATCAACCCTGAATCAAAAGGAACAACCATGTGCCCTCTTCTCAGCTTATCAGAAGTCACAGCTGGAATTAAAGATAACTAATGAAACTCAAATGCACTTTCCCTTCACAGTCATTTCTCACATCTGCATATTTCTCCTTTCTTTTTACCTCTGAACTATTTCATAACAAAGTCTTTTGTCCATCTTGGTGGTTGTCTGTCCCTCTGCAGTGTGGGACGTGTAGCAGTCTGTGCTGAGCTGATGTTTTCTGTCTCTGTATCAGCTCTTTGTGTGTGTTTTGAGTTCTCTGGGACAAGTGAGAGACGTGCTGCATTCCATCTTCTCCCATCGCTGAGGATGAAAGAACTCTCACCCGTCTGCTGCTGTACCTCCCGCGGCTTGGTGTATTGTGGCTCTCCTTTTCCCACATGGAATGGCTTTCGTACTCTCACTAAAGCACCCACAGTCACTTTAGTAAGTTTAGCACCTCTCTTTCTGTCTGTATAAAGTGCACTTCTTTTCTGTGTCAATGTCACTTTGGATCTGATGTGGTCATATTGTCCAGCATCCTTTGGTGGTGGCAGAATGTTGAGTTTAGTCCGCATGGCTCTTCCTCTGAGGAGCTGGAAAGGGGACTCACCGGTTGTAGCGTGGGGAGTCGCTCGATAATTTTGAAGCAGTTCTGTAACCACAGTTTTCCATGGTCGCTGAGTAGCTTGTGCTGTCTGTATGGAGTCCTTCAGTACTCTATTAAAGCGCTCCACACATCCATTTGCTTGAGGATGATAGACGCTTGTCCTGATGTGTTTTATGCCCCTTTCAGCGAGAAACTCAGCAAAGGCAGCTGAGGTGAACTGCGGACCATTATCAGTTGTAATTTCATAAGGGTTTCCTTCACGGGCGAAAATGGAAGTCAGGAATGCAATCACTGTCGCAGTTGAGGCGTTTGGTGTGAATGCGACTTCAGGCCACTTACTGAAATAGTCAACTAGTGTGATGGCAAACCTGCAGTCATAGGTTCCTTGTTCAAACGGACCAACAATGTCGACAGCAACATGTTGAAACGGACCCTCTGGGAATTTGATGGGTTGTAACGGTGCAGGTGAAACAGCTGCAGTCTTGTCACATGATTGGCAGGTTGTGCATGTGGACAATATTTCGTGGACCAGTTCATCCATGTTTGGCCACCAATATAGATCTCTCAGGCGTTGTTTGGTTCGGACCATGCCTTGATGTCCTTCATGGGCCAGGTGCACTACCTTTCCTCGCAGAGATTTGGGAACAATCAGCCGTGTTCCTCTAAATATCAGCGGTGACTCTGCTGCCAGTTCATGTCGGACCAGGAAGTAGGGTTTGACATCATCTGGTAAGGATTTTCGTACTTTCGGCCAGCCCGAAAGAACGATCTGTCTTAGTTTTGTTAATTCAGGACAGTCTTCACATTCTGCTCTGAAGTCAGCCAGTGGAAGCGCTGTTAGCTGAGGAGAAATTTCAGCAATCTCTGTGATTAAGTCCTGTTCAGAGTCTTCACTTGTGTTTGTGGTATGCAGGGGAACACGGGACATACAGTCAGCTATAACATTTTGGCTTCCTGGACGGTACTCTAAGTCATACTGGAAACACATCAGTCTGGCTGACCAACGTGCTATCCTCATGCCAGCTCTGTTCATCCCCTTAGTACTTAACAGGGTGGTGAGGGCCTGGTGATCAGTTCTCAGAGTAAATCTGCGTCCCCATATGTACGTCCTCCATCTTTCAACGGCCCATACGCAGGCGAGGGCTTCTTTTTCAATTGTTGAATATTTCCTCTCGGCTGGGGACAGGGTGCGGGAACCAAAAGCAACAGCACGTTCCTCATTGTTTGAGTTGATCTGGGTCAGAACAGCTCCAAGACCATAATCTGACGCATCAGTGGTGATGAACGTTGGCAGATTTGGGTTGAAGATTGCCAGTGCTGGGCTTTTTAGTAGCATTTCCTTCAGTTTGTTGAAGCTTTCATTTGCTGTATCAGTCCATTGAAGTTCAGCCGTCTGACTTGTCCGAAGTAACTCACGGAGTGGTTCAACCACAGTTGCATAGTTTGCTAGGAATTTGCTGAACCACGAAGTCAAGCCTAAGAAGGAACGAAGAGCAGCCATGTCCTTTGGTGCAGGGGCTTTGGCAATGGCAGTCAGGTGGTCTGGGCTGGGACTCAGGCCATCTTCTTCTCTT
>NW_024582765.1:410914-427534 GCF_018398535.1 Haplochromis burtoni
GCTTGAGCCGGTCCCGCTCCTCTTTTTCCCCGAAGACGTGCGTCCTTCACCCCCACAGCTTGTACTGCAGCAGTCTGGGCCGTGGGCGCAGCAGAGAGGAGTGTAGCATTCTTGACCGCAGCCTCCACCTGACATGCAATAGTAACTGCCTTGTCCAATGTAAGGTCCTCCTCCAGCAGCAATTTTTCTTTAACAACACTGAGATTAGCATTAGCAACAAGTTGATCCCGAATCATTTCACCCTCCATTATTCCAAAACCACATGGCACAGCTAACGCTCTGAGGGCGGCAACATACTGGGTCACCGTTTCATCAGCCCGCTGAACTCGCTGTCTGAATGTGTGCCTGCATGCCACTACATTCACTTTAGGGACAAAGTGGTTTTCAAGCGCAGTCATGGCTTCAGCAAACGTTGTACCTTGATTCGGCAGTGTGTAGAACAGTCGTTGTCCCTCTGGTCCCAAGCAATGTAATAAGACGGCTCGTCGTCTCGCCTCCGGCCATGCATCTCCCGTAGCATTTATCACTAGCATGTAGTTCTCAAAGAATTTGCGCCACGTCATAAACGGTATTGGCGGCTCACCCGCATGTTGCAAAAAGGGCGGTGGGCTCGGTACTGAAGCGCTCATCTTCGTCGCCAATTTGTTGAGTTTGTAATCAGGCAGCGGAGGCGACGTCTGGGTTCAACACTTTATTCTAGGCTTTACAGCGGAGCTCCATCTTGTTCTCGCTCTCTACTTTCTTCTTCTCCTCTTTCTCTTACCCAGCCTCATTAGCGACACCCCTGGTCTGACAGGGTAACAGCATGTACTAATTTTCTTCCCTTATTATAGAACCTTGTAAACACAACAAATGATCCTTTAATAACAGTATTCACCATCATGTGGACGTGAGGGGGTCTCACGACCAGACTCAAGCCTCGCATGGCGCAACTCGACATTAACGTCACCTTGTGTTCATTTACGAACATTATTCATCTCTCGGGTAAGGATGCTTAAAATCCTCCAATAGCATTAGCTCACGAGGTGACTCATAATCATCATTAACTGTCTAATTAGTGACCTGAGCTGTAAAGCAGGGCTGGGAGAGCTGTGTTCACATGTTGGTGCCACAGGGACGTGCAGAGGGGGGGGCTAGAGGGGCTTGAGCACCCGCCCCTTTCCTGATGAGTGCCCAAAGTGCCCTTTTGTTGAGGCAACTTTTAAAATATTTTTTATTTATTTATTTATTTTATGTGTGTGTGCGTGCGGAGTCCTGTCTGTGCCCCTCAACAATAATATTTAACTATTAATCACAGTTTTGCTAAATAAAAGGATCTGGCTTGCATCAGTCACATGATCACATTTAACCAATGATCGCCCTTGACGGCAGAACGCGCTGGTTACGAGCCGGGAACGAGCTCACAAAGAGCACGCGCATTTTTTAGCGGTCCGGAGCTGTAGGAGAAACACAAGTTAACTCAGAGACACAGACTGATGCGACAAAACCAGTAAGTAGGTGTACAGCGTACACTGTAGTGTGTAGCACACAGGAGTATTAGCTTATTACGTACACGTTGGTAAGCTGTCTTGTTGCAACTGACGAACTGAAACAAACGAGCGTGCTGTGTGTGCAACAGCGCGACAAACATTACCTGTCCTTTTATTAACTGCACAAGTAGTGCTGGTCATAGCTGCTGGCTACCTAGGCTGTCATGGGTCTGTAGCTCTGTCACCGTTTTAGGGAACATATTTAGTTTTAAAGTAAGTTTCGGGCTTTTCCTGCCTTTCTGGAGGGATTATATTTCACTAAAAAACGATCTAATATGCATGTCCACATATAATTATTATAATTATAATATATTAAAAAACACACGCTGTATTTTAAAGAACATACATTAAGAAGCAGATTATATTAGATTTATATTTTAAATAAGACAAAATTGGATTTTACAGCAGTAAAATGATTGTATCTCTACAGTTTAAAATGTAATAAGCTTTGCCCTGCACAGAGTGGATAGTGAAACAAATGGAATCATCATAAATACATTATTTCATATTTATTACTTCCCCCTCCTCATTGCTTTATTATTGTAGCTCTAGTAATAAATAATAATGTAAGGATGCCCATAGTATATACAGTATTCTGAAGAAGGTCTAAAATGTCACTGTGTGTGCATGTGTGTGTTTTATTTAGCTGGATTTAAAAAAATATTACTCATGATATAACATTGTGCAGACATGGCTGGTAAGGACATGAGGAGGAAACAGTAGGAGCTGTGTGAGGCTACTAAAGGCAGTGCTATAACATTTTTCTGTCATCATTTTATTATAGATTAAGTGCAAGAGTTGTTAGGTGTGGATAATTAGATTATAGTTTATTGCAATAGCAAGTTGTGCCTTGTTCTCAGATAGACAGCAAGTGGAGAGTGATATATGAAATGATGGGATAGGAAGGAAGAAGAGAAGCAAAGAGTGATTCACAGGCAGAGCCGAGTTTATGTCACAGTTTTTCGTTGCCTTATGGTTCCAAGCGCTGTCACCAATCTTTGCATTTTGTTATTATCTCATGACACTTGTTTAATCAGCTACCATCTCTCCTGTGGACTTTTTAATGTCTACAGTCTCAGATCAACACAGCCCTGCCCTTCCCATATTAGATTCTTGATGAATGTGTGTTGTTGTTATTCAGCCTGGTTCAATGTGCCCCTTTTTAACTTTGAGCACCCGCCCCTTTAAACCTCTCTGCACGTCCCTGTGGTGCCATACTCTGCGCCCTTCTGTAAACAAACGCTTCTTATAGCAAAGACACTGTCCTTCATTTCGGCTAAACTTCCACTCGAAGACGTTCAAACGATGCCTGGAGCACAAAAGACAGCAGTACTGCCAGGTGGGCGTGTCTCAGTCTCCATTATATGAAAACTACACAGAAAAGCCGCACGTGAAGTCAACGCGAAGCATGCGCATGCGCCACAGCCAAAGGCGCTGAAGGTTCGAACTGACGTCACGTCAGGTCCCCTGATGGTCAAAAGTACACAACTATCCAGATCTAGTGTGAGGACGGAGAGTGAAAGATTGGAAAAAGTGATCATTTGTGCAAAGCTGTCGCCAAAACGTGAATTCACGGGCGAGATTGTGGAAACATGAACGTGGTAGGACTCTGAAAAATTGATCAGACCACCTCTCATCAATATTTTAGACATTTTGAAAATGCAATAATTGCAATGATTATATGTGAGAAGCTTAGTGGTACTGGTGGACTAACTGTTACAGAAGCATCCAAAATGAGGCACCACTACTGTTTGTGCAGCTGTGACAAAAACCTTACAATGGCTGCTGGTCTAATTCTTGTTATTTTGGATGTGTAACGCCTGCTCCCTGACATTCTCAACCGTTCTCAATGTTTTTCTTTCAGACAGTGGACGGCATTAGCCACCGATGACGTCTCCTCGGATGTCGTCGATCTGCTGACCGAGATGTGCCGAGCACTTATAGGGCACATTAGCACCGTAGCGTATAAAGTCATACGCCGACAGGTTTCATGCTGCCCACATAACCATGATCGTGGAGACAAAGAAAGCTCCGCTGACCGGTAAATCTAAAGCTTGCTTTATTAAACAGTTTCATTCAGTCTTTCTTCTTCTTAGACGTTTTACATGAGATGGTTCATCGGGTAATCCTGGTGACGGAGGGGTTTTTCAGAGGACACAGCATTGCTTCGTTTACATCACGTGTGAAGTCGTCCATGTGGTTTCTTTTAATGACGCCTGTAGATTTGGACAAAACAGTGATAGTGTGGGAAAATGACTGACTACGTTTCTCTTCTCTCCCTTTTCAGGATGAAGGTTGAACCTCTGCTTGATGGGTGCAGTTACTGCAGGGTGACAGAGGATGATATTCAGGCCAGCCTCAGAAACATCTTTCATCACTGCTTCGTTGGGTCTTGGGTTTTGGGCAACGGCGGTCTTGTGACTCAGACAAACTA
The DNA here is from genome assembly GCF_018398535.1 of Haplochromis burtoni. Lineage (NCBI taxonomy): Eukaryota > Metazoa > Chordata > Actinopteri > Cichliformes > Cichlidae > Haplochromis > Haplochromis burtoni. Next base: position 414,878 of record NW_024582765.1, read on the forward strand.
CTGACTTTATTTTCAGTGTCGATTGCAAAGAACGTAAACTCAGCCCTGAGTCGTATCACAGGGTCCACATCCTTGCAATCAGATAGATCCACATCCCCAACAAACTTTGTTGGGATGGTTCACAGTGTAGCGAACATTTTAAAGGACTTTACAAAGACCTTAGCTCCCCCTTTCGTAGATGGTGAGAGTCGCAGCTACAGCATTGTTGACTCGCCAAACTCTGAGGAAGATGACGACTTTAAACCAGAGTCTGCAGAGACTTTTAAAAGCACACAGACTCCAGCTTGTGTAGGTGAGGGAGATGTGGGTAGCGAGGGCAACAGTGATACATTTCAAATCACTGATGTCCAAAGTCTTGACCGTGAGAGTTCAGAGAGTGAAGAAAAATGTAGCGACGCCCCGCAGTGCTCGTCTGGGGCGCTTCCTGCGCCCGCAGAGACCGATACCTTTCTCACTTTGTGTCTTGCAAATTTAGTCGCTCACGTTTCTGAGAAAACACAAACAACTGCTGTAAAGCTGAATTTTCAGCAGATAGTGACTGATATAAGAGAGAAGATTGGGGGAGACTTGACTCCTCTAAAAACTGTAAAAAACTTGTACATCATAATGTACAAAGACCTGTGTCGCATATTTGGATCCAAATACGTGCTTCCGTCTGTGATGGAAAAGGGCGACGCGACTTTTGTAGCAGCCGTTGTGGAGCTATTAAAAGCAGAGCTAAAAGCATCGAGCGGCTCCAGTCACGCGCTGAGACGCTTAGAAAGTAACAAAAGCGTTTCTCCAGCCAGTGAGAACAAAACGCAACAATCTGCCAGTGAGGACAACGCACAAAATGGATCCACAGGTTCCCAGAAAGACAGGCGGAGAAACTGTGTCGTTAGGGCCCTCGCTTCTTTTTGTAGCTCTTTGAGGAGGCTGTTCAGAAACAGAGTGACAGAGTGATTATCTTCATAATTACTCACAGAATTTGCTTCTTAGTTTGGAAATAAAATGAGCAGAAAATGAAACAAATGTGTTTGTCAGATCATTTAATTGTTAAATGTGTATAATGGTTTGTAGTCTCATCAGTCACAATGCAGAGACAATCGCACAAACTCGATTTAGTCAGAGCACTTTGAGTTGGTTTTGTCATTGTAGGTTAAATGTAGATATTTATTCTAGATATTGGGCACAAAGGCATCCTCAGCTCTGTAACAGAGAGGTGTTGGCTCAGTGTGGAAATGTCCTGATGACATCAGTACTTTTGATTCTAGCCTGACTGATCAAGTTCCAGGTAAAGGGTTTTGACTGTCTTGAGAGACGGCACATTGTAGACAGAGACATATTCCTAACTGTAAAACTCAAGAAACAGTCTACCTGCAGGTCTTGATGCTCAATTCTGATCTTTTGATCAAATCTGATTTTTTTGTCTGCTCGTTCACACTACAATTAAAATGCGACAGCAAACGCGCTCTAGTGTGAACGCTCAGAGCGGCCGCGTGCACAAAAGAAGACGTCACACACGACGCTCTGTTTACACCCAGAGCGACAGGATGTGTGACTGATGGCCTTAATGTAAAGACTTCAGACTTTACGTTTCCCAGTTTTGCTTTAAGTTATAAAGTTTTGTTATTTACATTTGTCCTAATAATGATCCTTACTGCTGTTTCAGAGGAGCGCTGCTTCTAGCTGCAGATTTCTGTCAGAATCTGCAGATTATACAGTACAAAGAAAATGTTCACGTTTCTCCAACGCTGTCTTCCCAGCAGTTTCCCTGGATAGAAGCGTTCACCATGTCGGGCGCTGATAGTTGGCGTCTGTCTTGTGTCGGTGACGTAAAAGACGGATTTAATGCGACGTGACCGTCAAACAGCAGTCGCTTTCTAAAACATCAGATATGTATCGGATTCAGCACCACATACCAAAGTGACCCAGATCGGATTTGAAGATATCAGAATCAGAATCAGAATCAGAAAGGGTTTATTGCCAGATGTTGAGCAGGTTTACAACATTAGGAAATTGCTGCGGTGCTTCAGTGCAAACATACTGTCATAAAAATATAAAATAAGAATAAGAATTAAAAGTGCTAAGTGGATAGATATATACATGATATATACATGAGTGCAGGTGGTGATCAGTGCCAAACATGGAATGATGCAGTGAACACAGCGTAGGGTCATGTGTTAGTGGTGGGAACAGTCATATGGTTATTGTTCATGTGTCCGACAGCAGAGGGGAAGAAACTGTTCTTATGGCGAGAGGTTCTGGTGCGAATGGACCGGAGCCTCCTGCCTGAGGGGAGCAGGTCAAACAGACTGTGTCCAGGGTGAGAAGGGTCAGCTGAGATCCGAGCTGCACGCCGCAGTGTCCTGGAGGTGTACAGGTCCTGCAGAGATGGGAGTCTGCAGCCAATCACCTTCTCAGCAGAGCGCACAACACGCTGCAGTCTCTGTTTGTCCCTGATAGTGGCTCCAGCGTACCACACGGTGATGGAGGAGGTGAGGATGGACTCGATGATTGCAGTGTAGAACTGCATCATCGTCCGTGTTGGCAGGTTGAATTTCTTCAGCTGCCTCAGGAAGTACATCCTCTGCTGGGCTTTTTATCGGATTTGTGCCGTTCACACCGTCACACCATGATGGGATAGATGGTCGCAGAGGGTCAAAGAAGTCGGATTTGATGCGCTTTCCCCTGCAGTGTGAACGCAGCCTTATTTGTGATCGTCTATCGCCCACCTGGGCCTTACACAAAGCTTCTGTCTCTCAGACTTTTTATCTGATCGAGTGCTCAGCTCAGATAAAATCATTACTGTGGCCGATTTTAACATTGAAGATTGTTATCATCTTCAATGCCCTGTACCAACATAGAGCAGCTACCTGAACACTACAAGGTCGATTATCTTGTTAATAATTTTGCCTCCTCACTACGTATGACTGTAGCTCCTGTGAAAACTAAGGCCTCCGATCAGAAGTATTTAACTCCGTGGTAGAATTCTCAAACTCAAGCTACTTTCAGCACCATCGATGTTCATTTAGACTCTTTTCCTCCAGTTGATCTGAGTTAACTTCAATAATTACTTCCTCCAAACCATCAACGTGTCTTTTAGACTCCATTCCTACAAAACTGCTCAAAGAAGTCCTGCCATTAATTAATGCTTCAGTCTCTAATAATCAGCTATGTACCACAGGCCTTCAAGCTGAAGCGTATCCCAGCTGTCATTGGGCAAGAGGTGGGGTACACTCTGGACAGGTCACCAGTCTGATGCAAGGCTACCACACAGGCAAACAACACCCATATTCACACCAATGGGCAATTTACAATGACCAATTAACTTAACCCCATTAACTGCATGTTTTTGGACTGTGGGAGGAAGCTGGAGTACCTGGAAAAAACCCACTCAAACACTGGGAGAACATGCAAACTCAGAAAATCTCCGGCCAGATTGTGCAGTCAAATTTAGCTACTGGGGACCCAGCAGTCTTCGATTCACTCTGAGAGCAGCGTGCAGATGATTTGGAGAACTTGAGGAAACGAAAGGATTCAAATGATCACCTCTTGCATTTCTAGACCCATTTATCAGTTTTCAGTGATGATGCTGACAGAGTAACCGGACTCAAAGTCGGAATGATTTCCTTCACTAACTAAGGAGCAACTTTCCTTTTCCAACAGCTGTAAATCAAGTAAAGCTGATGTGTACAATCACAGAGGGAAACATACCACAGAACAGCAAATGTTTAAGACGTTTATTATCATACTGTCAGGGTTCATAGAAATCAACTTAAAACACTTGATCTGAAGGAGCGATTATTTACCATTCTTGATGTTTGAACTAATGCAGAGTTGAATTCGACTTCTAATATTTTCAACTTTGCTTTTACAACATGTACGATTTAACCATCGCTAGCATTACCAGTACGTTGTGCCTGTGAAGACAAGGAACCACAGCAGGATACAGTTCTCCACACACTAGACACCAGAAAGGGCCACAACATGTTTATGGACAACAACAAAAACCCTAAATATCTTCAGTTACCCAGACGAGCTTGTGTGCATGTCTTTAAAATAATTTCCAACAATATTTTTGACATTTGCAAAACAGTGAGAGCTAGTGTTAGTGCAGTTAATAAGAAGAAATGTATCAGTGACGCTAATTTAGGAATCTCAAGTCTGGAATCGCTCCCCTGCACCAACCCAGTCCTCGTCCCCTAAATCACCTCTTACAGTTTTAAAGGAACACAAAGGCTTGATTACTTCAGATAACTACAATTCCCACATTGACGAGCCCTTTGTAGACGTGCTGCACTGATCTTGGTGCAGGGATGAGCCTTTTCTTACTCTTCTTTTGATTCCAAGCAGGTGGGAGGGGACTGAAACGATTACATTGGCTGCTTGACATCGGCTCATTTGGACGCCCACCAGATGATGACGGAGAGTATGACGAGCACGACGACGCAGCCCATAACCAGGATGCAGATCTTCTTCCGGGACTTTTGCTGCGATAAAGACGGGACAGCGGGGTTATGGTGAGGGTCTGCACTGAATGACGCCACAGAGTGGTGACCGACACACCCACCTGATAGTAAGCAGCTCTCTGCAGCTGCTCTGTTCCTCGTTCTACGTGAACTTCAGCATTCTCCACGTTGGCCTCGATGCTATCTGCAGGGAGACAAAAACAAAAATACACCACGGTCAGCTGGGAGCTGCCCTGGACATGTGCTGCCTGCAAAGACACGACTTTTAGTTTGGTTAACTGGTTTCTTCAAACTGGGAAGGGAAACAAAAATCTAACATTGAGATTTGAGCTCAGGTGGATCCTGCTTCTGCTGATTTGACTCGAGCCCACTGGTGGTAGACTCGGTTGGTTGGACATGACTTGGAGTGTCATGTCTACTGTGTGTCTACCGTCCTATTGCTGACAGCGCACGTCAGAGCACAGCCCAAGCCAAAACGCCCGGGGAAGGTCTGCAGACCTCAGGTTTGTATGGAGGCGCAGATCTGGGGAAGGGTCCCAGTGAGGTGCTTCAACATAGTCCTGAACAGAGGCCGTGGATACCTGTGTGCACGCTACTTTGGGTTTTTGTTTGTAATGCAAGTGGAACATTTTCAAGTGGAATTTACTTTATGGGTTATTGTGTGTAAAGATGTGAGGTGCAAACTGATGTTGGAATGAGGCTGTGACACCATGTGCTGTGAATGTTTTGTGTATGTTGGTCAGAGAGGACGGAGCTGCAGGCTGAGCATTCTGGGCGGAGCTGAAAAGGGAGCGAGTGTCGGTTTTTAAGGAGGACAGATTATTGATATAGCAACTAATTAATGGTTACTTCACAGTGATGGGAACGACAACGTTCCTGTTACTACTTACCAATCATCTCTCCCTGGTCATGAATCATCACAGCCAGGTCCTTGAAGATCTGGTTTACATCCATGATATCAGACTGCAAAGACACAGAGATTAGCTGAGCGCTGACGGCAGCGTGCTGGATGTGGATCATAGAGCGAGCCGAGGATCACCTCCAGCTGTCTGATGTTGGTTTCTCTCTCCTTGATGAGCTCCAGGTCCTCCTCCGTGATGACAGCTTCCTCCGTCTGCGTGGTCATCTGACCCCACTCATCTTGGCTTCACATAACATAACAACATTTCAGTGATCACGTGACCAGCTGAACAATGTGTGTAAAGATTAGAATTGGACAGATTTATTCTTTCTCCTCCATCTTCAGGCAGACGCCACATGGTCTTTCTTTTTAAGTGACACTGCAGGTCTTCATGACACACTTGCAACAGATGTCAACCATAAACAAACAGGTCACTTACTTATCAAAGGACACAAGCTTTTCATCCCGAGAGCCGTCGTCAGCCTAAAACAGAAGGAAAAATTCAGCACCGTCAATGCCAGGGTTGTTTTTCCCTCTTTTGTTTGAAGATAAACGACCAAAAGTCTGAATGCAGAGACAAACTTCAGGCTAGCAGAGAAACATCTGATGTAGAGGATACGTTTTGTGCTGTTTTTCAAGTCATTTCAACTCATTTTCTGGTCGTTTTTGGAAGGTTGGTGGTTCCTGACTCCTTCAATCATAATTGATTATATTGATCTCTCTCATTTTCCTTATATCCAGTTTTTTTATTAGTCATTTACACTCTGCAGCCAAACCCAAAATTTTGATTCTGGAAGTTTTCAGTGGAAGAAACGTTTCATCATCATCATCATCATCAGGTGACGTCGTCAGTCTCAGCTGACTGCAGGTTTCAATCTTATAAACAGCACATCTGCACAATGACTGAAACCAGCCCACTGAAGGAACAATGGGCTGGGAGGTCAGTTCCTTAATCTTAATTATGCAAACTCTCATTGATCAACAACCTCTGATCAGTGGCCATGAGTCCCATTCACAGAGAGCTGGGGAATGGCTGCAATCACAGCATGTAAGATGGTGACAGATGTAGCCTTAGGCCCCTCCTCCATTCAGAGATGGTCTTTCCCTTTTCACGTAAATGGCCTCCTTGACTCCGCCCTCAAACCAGCGTTCCTCCCTGTCCAGGATGTTACATCCTCATCATTGAAAGTGTCCACTGGCCTGTAGGTGTGCATAGACTGCAGAGTCCTGGCCTGACGAGGTGGCTCTTGGAGGAGCCTGAACCAAAGTTCAGACCATGCCATCCAAATGTTGCAACATCCCAGCATGCTGCTCTGTCTGGGTATCCTGTCAGTCACCTGCTTGTGGTAAGGCAGCTCTAATATCCTTTGTGGCGTGATGAATAACAAAGTTCAGCAAAGCAGTGGAGCTACAGCTACAAACTGAGGCTAAACATGAATGCATGGAAAACTATCAGCCACAGTTGCAACGGACCCATTATTCCCACTGCGTGTACCGTGTTCCCATATTTGCAGAGCTGTCTGTAAGGCCACGTTTGTGATATTGGCTGGATTCACTTGTTCTCAGACAGTCTACAGTCTTACAGCATTCATATGATTCATAAAGTGGATGCACTGCAACACTTCTCCAGAACCATCAGGTCACATGTTTGTAAATCGAGGTAGCGGGTATTTATTCTGATGATAACTGAAACTTAAAATGACGGCTGTGCCACACTTACCGACAGGCGAGACCCAGCTCTCGCTCGGGCCACCGACTCCTTCTCCTTCTCGGCCGCGCGCCTCTGGACTGCTTGGAAGTTATTGAGAGCGGCTGAGAAATCATTCATCAGCCGGTCCCTCTGGATTTTTTGTTGTCTCTGGACACAGCGGAGCCGAGGCACACAGAGGGCAAGAACCCAGTTAGAAAGACATCATCATGATAACGACAAACATTCCTGGCTTCAGGAAATATTTCAGTTTTGCCGTGACTGTAAACTCTCTCTGAGGACTCTGAGGTGACTTTACTGACTTTCATTTAAAGCTAAAATGTATCAGGAAATTAATTTCACAATTCAAACAAACTACTAGCAGAATAAACAGATGATAAAGCAGATATCTGAAGCACCACGTGCAGCGAGGGAGAAGGTAGAAGACTGGAAATATAAGCAGTAAAATATCCTGATTTTGAAAGCAAAACTATGTCAGCTGTACTTGTGCCATTTGTTAAGCCAACAAGTTTGTTGTGTGCACAACATCAACATGATCAAATTACTGGAACTGAGATTTCAAAACTCTGCAGCTGTTTCAAAGTCATTTTTACATCACCACACATGAAATGTCAACGAATGATGACATACTGTACACACTGTGTGTGTGTGTGTGTGTGTGTGTGTGTGTGTGTGTATTAAGGCTGCCACAAACCATTATTTTGATAGTCGACTAATCAGAGCATCATCCATTGGACGTACAGGTACAGCTTCTTGCACCAGCAGCATCTGCTCTTATATAACTATCATTAGCTTACAGCTTTAAGTGTTTAAGGTGCTAACTAACAATAAAGACAAGATGATAGTTTATTAAAGTTTAATGAAATCTGCAGATTGTTTCGGTGAAGTTTAATAAACTCCTTGCTATCTAAAATATAACAGGACACCGGAGTAAATTCTGGAGCATCTCACACTTCTGATAATCAGCTGTCTGCTTGACGTTTATTCAGCTGTGTAAATAAACTTTAATCTCAGCCAAACCGATTTACTCAGGAACAAATAAAATACTGAAAAAAGCCAAACAACAACATTTTTAAGTTATCTAAGTGACTCATATATCATGTTTAACCTGAGTAGCGAAAGACGGCGGTGGGTTTGAAAACGATTTGCCGGGAGTCCGGTGTTCTCACGGCCCTAGTGACCTAGCCCCCGGCTAGCTATCGAGCTAGTGGGTAACAGACGTCTCCGAAAACGTCGGAGCGCTTTTGAAAATATGTCGGTGTCCTGATAAACTGAGCAGATATTTGAGGTTTACACAGCTACATTCTCGCCTGAAAATATGTTAAACGTTTATTTTGTGACCCAGAAAGAATAATAAGAGTAATATTAAAACTAACTAGCTGCCGCCATTGTTGGAAACTAAGCTTGTCACTACCCGATTACGAAACCGCGTACCCCGCATGCGCAAAAGGTGTCTACTGCCGGTCGTAGCATTTTACGATAGTTATGGGTCAGAGTATCTGTTAAGATGTTAAGAATAATAAGTATATCTTTAACAATGTTTGCAATAATGAAGCATTTCAGTACAATGTAGACAAAAACGAAAAATAAAAAGATGGTTACGGATCAGGACTCCCCGATCCGTACTGCGCATGTGCATACGTTTTCTTCTTCTTCTGTTCGTTTAATGGCAGTTTACTCCCCAGTGTACGAGGATACTGCCACCTGCTGACCGAGCGAATGAACCCTATTGTAAACTGAATTAGCGTCATTACAAACATGTGTTAAATTTGATTTAGTGAAAGTCGAGTGTGTTTATGCTCGTCTGTGTGGAGAGGATTGACTGGAATAGTGATGATGATGTGCGCTATCACTGTCAATTGTCAGTAAACACTTAATCCGGCTGATGAATCTTCACGTGACACATTGCTAGGTCAATGTTATTAACTCTGTAATTAGGCGCCATTCTTCTTATTTTACGGCGCTGTTGTTCAATCGGGGGACGCTCTCTGTTGAGGAGAAAAGCGTGAATTTGTCCATTGTTTAAATGTCCCGGGCAGTCGAAAAGGAGGCAGAGCTGTTGAGAAATGCTAGGAGCTAACTGGGCGCTAACTGTATCATTCAAATATATTGAATGTTGGCAAAGAAAGGAAGTGACGTAAGATTTGCGCATGCGGGGTACCGATCGGGTTTCCGGTACGGATCGGGTAGTGACAGAGCTGGGCTGCGCTATGAATTCTGGGACACAGCTTCTTCTTCTTCTTCTTCGGGGTTTAACGGCAGCTGGCATCCTTGTACATTCAGTGCTGCCATCTTCTGTTCCAGTCTGTTATTACACTCTTAAATCCTGCTACTTATTCCTGCGTCTCTCAGGATCTTACAAAGCTTCAAACGACGCGTCGACTATTAGATCAGTCGTTGACAATTTTGATAGTCGATGTAATCGTGACTAGTCGACTCATCGTGGCAGCCGTAGTGTGTGTGTGTCCTGAGCAACAATACTGGAGTTTTTCCCTGTTGTATGCTGACTGAAGTTCCAATTAAACCAAGTGTATCTGTCAGCATCACTCAGCCTTTGCTGTACGAACAGGCTCCAAAGTCACACTTTCAAACTTAGTGTGCATATTTATCTCACAGTTTGACATCCTCCACTGTTAGGTGGCTGTAGCTCAGGAGGAGGAGCAGTGGGAGCCTATGAATGAGTGTGAACTTTGGATGGAGAATGAGGCATGTTGTAGTGCTGTGACTGTAAGCTATAGAAGTGTCAGTACAGTGCTAGTTTCATTAGGACATGTAAACGAGTACTTACTTGCTCTGAAGGCGATGAGGGCAGAGGGATTGATCCCAGCTCTTTCAGGTGTTTGTTGGTTTCTTTTGCCAGTTGGTTGGTGTAGTGTTGCGTCTGCTGCCTGTGAACACCAATAGTTCAAACAGCAGGTCATCTTGACCATAAGACCTTCTAATAATTACACAAACATTTCATATGGGACAGTTTAACAGAGTTGCTACAGCGTGGCAGCGCTGGCTCTGAGAAAATGAAGGTGACTGAAAGTGTGTTTGTTTAGGAGAGGCGATGATATCGGTACATACAGCCGATCCTGCAGTTCACTGGTGTCCTGTCTGGTCCCCAGCTGGTTCACCATGGTCTTTATCTGAGCCGCTGTCATGGGAACACAATGATAGCGCTCAGTTTTGGAAGAAAAACATACAAATGACACAAGAAAGAAGCTGCGCTTTGTTCCTGGTAGTTATACAGAGATGATGTCATCTGTAGTCATCACAGTTTGATGCTGCTGCTTAATGTTCACATTTGTGTCAGACATCATCATCATCATCAGTGTGACCTGGAACAGAAGCTGAGGGATTTCAGAACACATACATAAGCAATAATATAAGGAAGAGAAAAGTACCCAGTGATGATCTGGCTGTTGTGCTCAATCGCTTGTACAGTTTTTCGGATGTATTTGGGTGACTCTTTGTTTGTATTCGTTTCCTGGCCGGGTCACTGCTTAAAGCCTCTCACAGCAAATAAAGGACACGCCTTAATTTGTGAAATTGTTCGTTTTTTGCTCGTGTGCAGACTTTGTGGGGAGGTCAGGTCAATTTAATCAATGCAATACTTTTGTAAATCTTTCCCAAAATATTACAATCAACATGCAGTAGGACATTGTGGGCATGAACATGTATTCCTGGGATTTTCAATGAAAATCCTGCTGCAGCTTTCGCATGACTCAGTCCACACCTTGTCAAAGGCAACAGGAAGTGTCGAGGAAGGTGCCACTGTTTCAATTAAGTTCTAATCTGTTTACACAGTGGTAATAAAGAAAAAAAGCCAAGCCTCGAACACTTGTGCCCAAGGAATGAAGCTGGATGAGAGAATAAAGTGTGTGAGGTCGCAGGAGGTAAACAAGCTCAACACAAATCCAGCTTTTGTGTCATTCTTTCTCACAACATAAATATTGTGTCATGTTATAGTTTGGATGTCCTAACAGTGTTACACGCACTAATAGAAACTTCTGCTGCACAGTATTGTGGAAAAAGCTGAAGTGAAAGCCACCATAATAAACCAATAAAACAACTGTAACAAGCATGTGAGCTGCAAGAACAAGAAGATTTTTAGTCTAAAAACAAGTTGGCATTTAAAAAGCCTCGAGCAGGGGTGACACACATGTGTACACGGACACACAGCTGGAAGTCTCTATGCTTTTTTACTACTAGTTAAACACCCCCCACCTCAGAAACACCCATGTTCTTATACGGGCCCCTTTCTCTGTCACAGCCACGTCACACTGCCTTTTCAAAGGAAGTGAAGCACTTACTGTTCTGTGTGATCTTCTGGATGTTGGAGCTGCATGTCTGTATCAAGGTGCCGAAGTCCCGTGGGACCGAGCGGCTCTCCGCTTTGCCGTAGGACATGTTTGTGATGGAGCCTTGGACCTTACGCTTTGGCTGCAGAGAAACAGAGAGGGATCAAACCGAGTCGGTCTCACTGTGTGACAGCTCCTCGGTGCGGTTCTGGGGTTTGTACAGTTGCATGTCTCAAAGTCCGGGTACAGTGACGGCAGACCGGAACTGAAAATAACGCCACTTAGTCAGAACCACAGCTGTTAGCTTGCTAATGAGTTAGCTAGTTTATCCGGGCGTGTGCCAGCCGGCACGCAGCCATATTTGGGAACTTAAGCTCTTATTAATTTGGTGTGTTCCTAAATCACCAAACCACCGAGTTCATCGGGCTTGTTCTGTTTGTCTCCCGGGTGTTACAGACAGCAGGGCGGGCTCGGCTCCTAGCTTCCTAGCTTCGGGACACTAATCTGTCAGCTGGCGGTTGTTTCCGGTAACACGGTGTGATTATCATAAACAAGACAAAAAACAACATGGCGTCACTGAGGCTTACCGTGGAAAAGAAACCAGCCCATACTTACTTATGAAGCTGTCTCAACGAACACATAGGTTGGTAAAGCTTCTCGTCCTGTAGTAAATAGCCTGCTCTTCCTGGTCCGTGATATCACTGCGTCACTTCTTCTTCCTCTTGGAGGTTGCAAACAGCGAAATGGTGCAATAGCGCCACCAACTGGTGTGGAGTGTGGACCAAACTCCCTCATCAAGCAAATTAGTCTGTCTTAAGTACAGAATGGTGGACTTTTGCCACCTCCATCATAGTAGGGCTCACTACAAATACACCCTCCACCCACTCCACCTGCCTGCACTCTGTTTGCTTTTCACTCTCTGTCTGTTGCTGTGGATGGTTGACCTGAGGTATTTAAACCACCTTCACTCCCTCTCACCCACACATTCCTCTTCTCTCCAGAATAAACAGTTATCTGTTCCACTTAAATGTTTCCCATCACCAAACAAATCTTAATGTCAGACAAATATAAGTAGAGTAAATACAGCACACTGGTTTTAAATGCTGACCTACCATAATTTCTCATGAAAGGAACAAACACCAGGCCTCACTTGCCTCAGTTTAGGTGTTTGTTGACGATCGTGGCTCAAGAGTTGGGAGTTCATCTTGTAATCTGAAGGTTGCCGGTTCGAGCCCCGGCTCCGACAGTCTCGGTCGTTGTGTCCTTGGGCAAGACACTTCACCCGTTGCCTACTGGTGGTGGTCAGAGGGC
>NW_024582765.1:440246-443394 GCF_018398535.1 Haplochromis burtoni
ATAGACTTCTGTTGTGCTCACTGTGTGAGGAGTTTTGCAAACGTGACCTAAGTATTGAGAAATGTGTCCTAGCGTCTGTAAAAAACTGTAAATGACCCTGTCATTGGTTGACCCAGTGACTGCAAGCTGCAGAAATCATGTTTCCATTGCCGTACTAACAGCTGCTGTGAATTATGGACAAACATCTTCACTTTGGTCTTGTCTGTCCAAAGGACAGCAAACATGCTGTCCTGTTGTTTTTAGACACGAGAGGTTGTTGTCCTAGAAATCCACCCGAACAAATCTTATTCATTCTCTTTCTCTAAACGTATCTAATCTTGTGTCTAAGCATGAATGTTAACACACTAGAGTCTGACCATTTTATCAGTCTGATTTTGGGGTGAATTTGATGGGACAACTATCCCGGGGAAGACAATAGCAAATAAATCTCCAGACTAGAGAGACAGAGACAAAGATACTGTTGCATTGGTCCCTATGGCAGCTTCAATGCTTAAAGCTATGTAAATATCTTAAAGAGATATTCTCTTTTTAAATATTTCAGCAGAACAGTGTGAAAGTGTACACTGCATCTATGAAAGCAGGATGTGTGTGTGTGTGTGTGTGTGTGAGTGTGTGTGTGTGAGTGTGTGTGTGTGAGTGTGTGAGGTGAGCTGGCCTCAACACATTTGTGCATCGTGGCACAGAAGAGCCAGGACGGCTGAGCAGCTCGATTCTCTGTGAGGCAACAACGGGAAACAATCCTCTCAACTTCTTTTCTCTGTTGAAACATTTCAAATGTTCTGCTGTAAATAAAACACGGCTTCACGAGAACCTTCAGTCATTTATTTACCTTCCATACAGTATCCCGATGGTTTTGAAACTGGGACATATGCACTACTCAGGGATTCCTTGGGACGCGAAGGAGAGAGACATGACTAAAGGTAAACTGGCTTTGACACTAACAGCTTAAGAAGGGCCGGGGCACAGGAGAGAGAGGGGACTCATCTCTAATCTGTAAAACTCCTGATAAATAAGTCAGTCTTCAGCCAGTGATTCGTATGGAGTCTATAACTGCACGTCTGTACATAAAATATTGGTTCAAGATTCTAACATTTGTCCCACGACTGACTTAAAGGTCGAAGTAACAACTGTCACATTTCACCTAATATGTTTGTAGCCTGACTCGAGCAAAGCTCAGCCAATTAAAAAAGTCGTGTGCTAAAAGCTTCCAGTCTGCACAAACATGTTCGTCATGGGAACAATATTTCCTGTGAATCCTGTGACTATTTTCCACTCGATTCTTTATGTCCGGTGGAAGTATCCCAGGATCACAACTCCAGCCAGCCTGCGAGGGGTTTCCGGCTCAGGCCACAGCTGGTCCATCAGGCAGCGGCCAACCAGAAGAGCTCTCTGTAAACGATTATCAATCACGGCTCCCGGGCTGAGCTACCACCCTTCTGTTGCTCTGGGGCTGTGATTGGTTGGTAGGACGCAAACCTGCCACAAACCTCGGTGTCAGTGTCCATTCACTGACAACAATGAAGCAGAATAACTAATGAGCTCTGTCCACGCTCAGGTCTCTTCCTCGCCCGATGCTCAGAGTAGCTTTGAACATGAACCTTGTGGAGGCTGAATGCTGAGAAGGACAGAAGAAGAGCAATGATCTGACACAGAACGCGTCCGTTTATGCTACCAAAGAGCACACGGAGCAGGAGAGCACAGAAGGAACTGGCTGTCCGCTTGACTTTTTCCTCTTTTGGATTTTGGGGTTTCGCGGGGTGAGAAGCTTTAACAGCGAGGACGCTGGAGACCAGAATGAAACTAGTGACCTTCCTCAGCTGGCTCACAGCCTTCTACAGTTTCAGTAAGTAGACCTCTCTTCACCTGCACTGGCACATATTCACACATTATGGTGTGATTGCTGCTCTATGAGTTTGTACACTGATATTAGTTCAGTTTCATGGTGATTAATGGGCAGAACATTTTGTCATTTGATAAACAAGTATGCTCATCGGTAAGTGCTGCTGTTAGTTTGTCCTTAAGTTTCATAAAGACCTGCACAGGCTGCAGGTGGACACGAGAGTCACACGGTGTGGAAACAGACCGGTGGATTATCCCACTCAAAGCTGGTGAGTGTGGAAGTGACTCAATGCAAAAGATCGACAGCATTTTATAAAACATCACAATATTAATATCCTTTATAATAAATACAGTAAATATCTGTATTGTTGTGGAACACGAGCCTGTCAGACGATAATAAACCGATGATATAACTAAACTTGTTTCAGATTTGATGTAAATTATCCCACTTTTCCTCCAATCAACACATTTTCAATGCTGATGGTTCAGCGTTGAATGGATATCAGTTTGGGTGGTGTGGTGGGGGTGGGGTTAATGGGGTTCGTCTCCACTCTGCAGAGTAATTTGGGTGGTGATTATTAATATTCCACTAACAATCATCAGCTCTTTCTATTCCCAGCACACACATGTCACATATCTGTTTTTCTACACATTCAAAATAGGATTTCAAATAAAACTGAAAATCTAAAAGAAAAAAAGAAGTTTTCATTGATATTTAGTCGTGATGCAGAAACCCGCAGAGCTGGAGGCAGAAAAAGGTTGTTTTTGGGGAAAGCACAGCAGGTTCAAAGCAGTTTGATTTCTGTCCTTAACTCAGACACAGAACGAGCTGAGAGTCAGTGACCTCTGACCCTGTGGAGGGGGTCGGCTTTCTGGGTCACCAGAGCAGTCTGTGAGGGGGTGGGGGGTGCAGAAGGACAATAGCCTTCCAGAAGTGCTCAGTCTTCACTGACCTCACCCCTACACCTTCATCTCCATAACACTGCAGCAGTCTGCGCTCACATTGAGCCTTTATTAAAGATATGTGACTATAAGGTAATCCTCCTCCAGCTGCCTGTGACCGTGCCCTCCACCCCCTCACACTCCCACTGGTTTAATCCACAACACTGGGTGTGCGGTGGCTCTGTTTCCTGCAGTGAAACATACAAACGCTAACATCTCAATCTCTGGAGAGCTCAGGCTAATGTTTACAGCACCGCAGCGTGCCCTGCCACCGTGCACGGACGCCTTCGTGGGCCCAGTTAGTCTCATTTACTGGTTGGCTTGTTAATCGTTTGGCATATTTCTATGCAGTAGAGTAGCACAGCTG
>NW_024582765.1:443579-448353 GCF_018398535.1 Haplochromis burtoni
AGCTGCATCATCATCATCATCATCGTGTTCAGTCTGATGAGCACTGTTGTGTTGGAGTAAACAAAGCTTACTGCAGCCTTCATGTGTGAACACAAAGCTTATCAAATGTGACTACAAGCTGAAGCTTATTGATTGACTTCCTATTAAAAATCGACCCCTTGGATGCAGAGGCCTCAGCATTAGGCTACACATAGGTAACCTCAGCAGGTTAATTTAATCTGGTGCTAACTTTGAAATCCACTGTACGGTTTAGACACTTTTCATGTCACATAAGCGTACACTGAGTGGAGTTTAAGGACTCCACTGAGATTATATGAGAACATTTTGATTCACGACGTCGACGCCGATCCTCACTCGGTTAGATGTTGTGAGGCTGTTTTGCTGAACTGTGGATTGCTCTGTGATCGTACTCTAGCTGTCTCCTCTGTCGTCTTCTGGTGTTGCTATATGCCCTCAAAGCTCTTACTGCACCATGTGTCATTCACACAGACTCGCCCTCTGACTCAGTGATGGACTCCACCAACATCTCTTTTGGCCTCACATTTTAAACAACATTGGAAAACCACAGTTTAAATACAAACTCAAGGCTTTGAACGCAGTTGTATTTATATAGTGCCAAATCACAACAACAGCTGGAGTGCACTGTAGATTTTATGTCTGCTTCACTGTGATGAAGGAAAAAGGCCTCAGCATGTTCATGTTTAGTTCAGTCACATCTAGTAAAATCCACGCTGTCAGTGTTTGGAGGCAAAACTTTGATTGTGTGTTTGTACTATAAATTAGGGGCTTTGGGGGGCTGGTGAGAGACGTGTGAAGTTCAGGGGCAGCAGTCTTGTTAAACAATAGCAGCAGAAGGCCGGGTGGGTCGCTCAGGCTGGGGTACCAACCCCCCAACCCTCATCTACATATCCATCCTCCGCACCTCTGACTCTCGCGGCCCTTGAAGGGCTTGAGGTCACAAGTATGGGGTGCTAGTGTGGGGGTTGCTGGACAACCTCCTCCCTTAAAAAATCTCATTAAGTTCAGAGATTGAACTCAGCAGTCTGTGATGCTGCGACCTCAGTTTGACTGCAGCCTTCATCTTCTAATTATTAAAGTCTTTGTAGTTCATCGTCCTGCTTCTGTTGTGTCGGCCGCTCAGGGCACAGAGCTCACCTCATATGAATCCTCTGGTTCAGTCAGCTCAGTGCTTCACGTCTCTTTGTGATGATGTAAGCGTGTTTATTATTCTTTGTTTTGTTCAGTTTATGTTCATAATGTAAACGATATACAGAAGGTCGTGTAGGAAATGCTATTAAAAGGCCGTTTGGCTCCACGTGACTTGGTTTACGTATTGAGGAGTGAAAAAAAAGAGTTATTGAATCCTGTTTCACTTCCTTCTCGACAGATGATCAGGTGATATTTATCCAGCTTCTTGCTGATATGAAGCTCAATAACAACAATGGACATGTTTCTAATAACAGTTTATACCAAATATTACTGTATTTGATATTCTGTCACGTCCACACGGACAAAGACCTCATGTTAACTGTACAGTGTGAAACAATGTGACACAAAGGTGACATTACGAGGGCTGGATGATGCCTGTGGGGGGGCATGCTCACCTCAGACTGAGGCTGTTCTGGTATAAAGGAGAGACCAGTCTGCTGGACAAACACAGGACACTATTTACCATCATATTCATAAAGATCTGCTGGTGATGGTGCACACTGCTGGTGCACACCGGACCACACAAAGTTAGACAGCTGCTGATGAGTCACTGATGACTCGGATGCTTCAAAGGTTACAAACAGCACATGGAGGTGTCACCACCTCAGGTAGATGATTACAGTGGGTTTGTTCCAAAACGCTTCACTGTCTCTGTGACGACAGCACATGTGCATGTGGAAACGCCGTGGTCTATGACTCACTGACTGTGAACAAACGAACAGACAACGTTCGGAGACTTTTCTCCCACAGATGAGATCAAAACTCAGCTTTGACCAAAGTGTGAGACTCAGACGTCTTCTGCTCGAGGCTCAGATAAAGTTTAGTCCTGTCACAGTGGGTCGTGGTATCTG
Source organism: Haplochromis burtoni (assembly GCF_018398535.1). Taxonomy (NCBI): domain Eukaryota; kingdom Metazoa; phylum Chordata; class Actinopteri; order Cichliformes; family Cichlidae; genus Haplochromis; species Haplochromis burtoni. Next base: position 445,640 of record NW_024582765.1, read on the forward strand.
AAGGCTGACCCCACACTGATCACTTTCACACACATGTTCTCAGGTGCTGTTGGCACTCCTCATTGGTCTTCTGTGACAGGCCTTCAGCAGTCTGATTAAGACATAGCTTATAATACTTACTATTAGATATCACAGCCTGAGACACTGTGTTCAATAATTAAACCCACAGAAGGTGCGAGCCCCCACTAGGCCTGAGAGATGTGGATCTCAGAGGGGCTGTTACCCCCCCGAGACAGCTGACCCGAAGAGCCACAGTCGTATCTGCTAAGAGCATCTGCTGAGGGAGAGATTTCTCATTAGCATGAGGGCGGACGCTCGTTTCTGGATTCAGCACATCAGTCAGAGCAGCGACAGAGATCATGAGGACGGGCAGCAGCTCCGTGGAAGGCTTAAAATCTGACTCTGATAAAACCTGAACGCCAGTAACATCACAGGGTTGTTCATGTGCAGAGGAACTGCAGCAAACATGTCCACTTTATATGTAATATTACAAAACTATGTTATGATACAGTCTATGACATGTCTCTGCTTCAGTGAACAGGACCCGAGGTCATGTCAGAGTGACTGAGTGACCTGGGACAGAGTCAGTCATGTTAGCAACAGCACGTTAATGCTCCCACTGCAGGTTACATTCAAGCACGCTGACGTGACGCAAACACGATCTCACAGTGGACGCACAGTCTGAGCTTGGACACTGGGAACTTTTCATCTTCTGTTTTAGTGATGTCGAGTTTCTGTTGTGACTCATCCTCACTACAAGGTGCAGATGCTGGACGTTACACGTTGAATAAACGAGTAAAGACTTGAGTTCTGCAGCTTCTTCTTTTTGACATATCTGCTGAATGATGATAGACAGGAAGAGCTTTCTTATATGTTACCTGTGTTAGATGAAAACTCAAAATCTGTGAGAATATAAACGTACACTGACAAATTAAACACACTGAACTGCAATTAAATACCAAAAACAGACTAAAGTTCAAATTCAGGCTGCTGTGTGGGCTGTCACTGTGGCCGGTTGTATTGCATGTTTAGTCCAGCCGGTTACGAGAATCCTCGGTGACAATGATGAGATATGTTGCAAGTTCAAGTGCAGTTAATGCTAACGCTTCACAGCCGGACAGAGGGCGGCCAATGCAAGGGTTCAATGTTCTGAAGGCTGAAAGAAAACAACAAAGACTGAGGTTTCCCGAGGTCACCGCAGAGACGGGACACGGCGAGGAAGGAGATCTGGGAGCATGGGAAAGTCACCTCAGACACAGATATGAATGACAGTCGATGGGTGGAGGGGAGCATAAGAAGGGCAGATGGTGCCCTGGTTGTGTGTTGGCCAACAAGAAGAAATAACTGGGGGTTGGGTGCAAATAAGCATGGTCACAATGCCATTGTCTCTACTGGGCCCTGCTTCAATGGAGGGTCTCCCAACTTGACCCCAGCGACCCCACCAGTGTTCTCCTCCACAGCTCAGTGGCATTCAGCCTCCACTGTGACTGCAATAAAATCATCACAGGCCACAAATCCTCATGTGTCATCTATCGAGTTAGAGCTGTGTGTGATTATTTGGATATTATTCAGCTATAATTCGAGTCAGGAAGTGGTGACAGCCTCTGTTTCAGATAGTTTACAATAGGACACAATCAGACCTCCAGTTCTCTTCCAGCCAGCCTGCATCCAGAGGCAGTTACGTTGTTTTGATAGTAAGTAGAGATGACTGGGAAAGACGCTGCTTTACAGCCATACAGCAGGTGATCACCTGCTCACACACGGAGCTAAACCAGCATCCAGATAGTTTCACTTTATGTTTACTTTATTTTCTTTTGTGCTTCCTGTTACGATGTCATAAAAATGCACTACAGTGAGCCCACCTCAGAGGAACGTCTGTATAAATATAAATAAGATGTTTTGGCCCCTCTAAAACTTCCCAGCACATCCACAAAGGATCTGTATTGGGTTGGAAATTATAGTTAAAATACATTTTATTTACAGAATAAATAAATGACAGTAAAAGCTTTGTCTTTCCTCTGTCTGCAGGCGGCTGCTGGGCCTCTGAGCTTTCTTTCTTGGTAGAACCCACGGACGTGATTGCGGTGAGGGATCGGCCACTCATGCTGGACTGTCAGGTCCAGGGTGAGGAACCCATCGCAATTACGTGGCGCAAGAACGGAGCGCCCGTACCCAGTACCCCACGGGTCCGAGTGCTAGAGAATGGCACGCTGCTAATAAAGAGCTTCCAGAAACGCAGAGAGGGCAGCGATGCAGACATGGGCGAGTACGACTGCGCTGCACAGAACCGTTACGGCCTGCTCGTCAGCCGCAAGGCCAAAGTCCACCTCGCATGTAAGTGACAAGAATGTTAGAATCTCCACATACTTCAGCAACACACACAACTTTAGCAGCTGATATGTTAGGAAAACACATTTAGGTGCAGGAAGGTGGTGCTGGGTAGTCTGAGCATGCTCACTGAGGAGGAGCATTCTGATCTGGCGAGTTAAACAAAGCAACCCAGATTTAGGTTTTTAAGACCACTAATGTTGTGTTACACAGCAATGTTGATGTGTTTGATAAGATGCTGAGACACCGAACGTCACATTAGATTTCCCAGCTGTTTATAATCAGTCTGTGAAGAGAACTGAAGCTTTGCAGTGCTGGTTTAATGTATCTTAGTTAAAGCGAAGCAGTCAGAGAAGGAAAGAAAACCCAAGAATTTCAGTGTGAAC
>NW_024582765.1:448373-458002 GCF_018398535.1 Haplochromis burtoni
TTAAAAAGTTTGTTTCTGCCGATGTCGAGAAGAAGTGTTCGGGCATATCCTCGCTTGCACACAGATAGACGCGACAAAGACTTACAAAAACACTGCAACTTACAGGACGAAAAACACGAAAAAGTAGTTTGTTCGGGAGAGAGAGAAGCCGCTGCGTGTGCACGCGCCGCCATGTTGGAAACAACAAACATATTGATGCCAATATGTGGAAACATTACTATACTGTAATGCCTTGTCATATTATACAGTTAGAGTCAACTGGATACACTTTTCATTGTAATTTTACCCTTTTTTACTTAGAGAATAATGGAGCTTGAAGCTCAGGGGGCACATCATGTCTTCATTCATGTTGATGAAGCCAGCCTCGCTCTCTGTAAAAGCAGAGACGTGGAAAGAATCTCATTGGGTACAGGGCCACTTTCACAGTTTCAAGACAGACGTGCACCAACATAACCATGTGTACTGCCATCTCAAATGATGGTGTCTTATGCCATATCCCCACTATTGGCCCATACAACAGCGAACGCCTCATAACCTTCCTGAACACACTTCACGAAAGGCTGATCCCACCTGAGGAGAGACGGCTGTCGAGGCCTAGCATGCCACTCTTTTCATTATCTGGGATAATGTGGCGCTGCATCACTCTTGCCTTGTCAATAAGTGGTTTGCAGTACTCCCTCATATGATGGTGCAGTTCCTCCCAGCATATTTCCCATTTTTGAATCAAAGCATTTCTGATTCTGGATCCAGTTCCTTGTAAGAAGGCAGATTTGATCCACCCTATGTAGAAATATAACAAATGGCACAAGTATGAAGGCTATGTAATGAGCTACAGTGCCAAGGAATGGTGCACTGATTCACACTGAGGACTGTATTTTTTTGTCCATTGTGTAATGATTGATTGGAAGAGCTCATGCAGGTTGTAGTGTTTGAAGGCAAAATTTGCTTTTGTTTCATATTTTAAATGTTTTGGAAAAAAAATGTGTCACTCTATTTTTGTCTAAAATTAATATTGCTGTTAACAAAGTTGCAAAAAAATACCCAATGTATTAAATGCGATACAAAAATATATAATAAATGTTTAATAAAAATATATCATACACAACATGATATAGCAAAAAAAATGTGGATTTTGTTACAACGGTGTATGAATGTCTCAGTTGCAAAACTGAATTTTCTGGCTATTTTTTGATGGGTTGGGTCTGTCAGGGTTAAGACTCCTTACCTATGATGATAGTCACATGCTGTGATGCCCTTTAAGGTGTTTTTCAATAAGCAACTTTAGACCTGGATCACCTGATCCAGTTACCTACTCTTTTCCAGATGGCAGGTTTTGTATGAGCTAACTGCCTTCCCTTAAAGGCCACTGTTACTATTTAACATACTGCCTTACCCTTTTTTAGTTTTTGAGACTTCATGCACAACATATTTTAAAGGAATGAACCAGAAAAAAGCCCGATGTAGCAAAAACCCATACATACAAATTGATATTAATTCTTTTTTCTTTTTTTTAATTTGCCAGCTTAACTAAATACTAAATTTAAAAAAATATATTATGGCAATTTTTCAGGCTTTAAAGAGTTAAAAACAAACACACTCCTACTCTGCAAGACTGTTTTCTGTGTAAGAACTCCTGTTAAAACATAGATGTCCAATTATTACAATGTCAACACAACACCTAAAAGGACAAAAAAAAGCATGCAACAAAAACATACCACAGTCATTAAATATCTAGACGTCAAATGGAAAGCCTGGCTAAATACTGAAAATGAACACAGTCTATTCTTTTTCTATACAATCTAACTATTGTGAATGTTTTCCCAGATTTCAGACAGCATCTTTACCATAATGTTGTTCAGAAGCTGTTATCATCATGTTCTAGCAATAACCTGCCCTACAGGTGGTTTTTACCAGGCACATTTTCACTTTGCTTATGTATGGCACAGACATGTATGATTAATTTAAATTGATATTTAAACAAGGAGATAGAGTACATACAGACATTCCTACTTATATACACTATGAGATTACTATTTGTGTATATTTTGGACATGCACTGCTCTACAAGATATCCTGTCTTTCTTTCTTCTTTGAGTCCTTTGGGCCATCACCCAGAAATTCAGCAAGGTCTGGCATGACTGTGAATATCTCAATCATTGAAATGCAGGGAAAGAGATGAGTAGAGAAGCTCCCACAGGAAAGCAGAGTGAGGAACCACATCTTCAATCTAAGGATACCAAGTGGTAGTTTTTACTGGACAGCAGCTTCCTGCAAATAACCCCCTTATTGATTGGCCAGTTAATCTAATGGGAAATTCAAGCTAAGATTGGCTGCTGTGAAATGAGAGAATGATTAATAACACTGTAGGAAAATTACCTGTATAAACGGACACCTACTGCTTCTCTACAGTACATCTATTCATGACACAAAAACACTGTGTAGAATCAGAATCTTAAGCCACTCATTACAATGTGTTCATTTTTGTTACAAATCAAAAGGTGTTCATATTTTTTCACTATGTTACTATGTTCTTTCTTGGTTCATATTGAGGAAACATACAGCTGCATTCCTACAAAGAGCACATTCCCAATTACCATCATTAGGCCCTGTTAAGGTTCACATAATTGAGGAAGGAGAGTACAAACAACCATTGGTCCAGAAGATCTTGGTCAAACAATTGATTTTAATGAATACACGTGTGGGAAGACCACTCTGTACGCAGACAGGGATTGATCTTCGACTTAATCAAAGCATACACAGATTTTTATAGCATCAGGGTTTGAATTAATGACGCCCCTTCATACGTCACAGACAGAATATATACATACTGTACGTCAAATCAAAACCACAATGACTTTTAACACGGTTTAAAAGAACATTGTCTTCTATCTCGTCTGGAACACGAGCCCCACATCCTGCCAGACGCTGTTCCTCTTTCCAGAGACAAACATGACCAACTTCTCACCTATAAATGAGTCTAACTAATGTGTGTGTGTGTGTATGTGTTGACCTTACATGCTCTCTCATCTCACCTGTTGCACTTCTGACCTTTTACCAGACCAGAGGCTCATCCTTATGTGTAATAACCTAACTGAAACTATATGTACTATGTTGAATAAATGTTTTAATCAAGAACTTCTACTAAAAGCTTAATAAAAGAATATAAAAGTATAACCGACAATTTGAATAACCTAGTAATTCAAATAGCCTCGTCTAGCCTGCTCCTCAGAATAACTTAGACTCTGCTTTCACTTCTGCAAACTCTCTGCAACTTCCTGTCAACTCCTGCAACTTAGTTTTTCTGAAAGACACACACACTGTTTAAACCTCTGAATGCAATATCAATGCTGCAGATTATATTATTAATGCAATAGTAATGATGATAATTATTTAACAATAGCAGTAAAATAATTTCCCTGCTCCACAGCCCATAATACCACCTATACCAGAGTGTGAAAAGGACAGGAGGCTGAGTATATATTTGCTTTCACACACACTAATTAGGCAACAGTTTTTATTTACAGTAAATGTTTTGCTCAGTACTTCCTATTACCATGTTATTCATCCCTAGTGAAAAATACATAATAAAGGCTACCTGATCTGTTGACAGAAAAAAAACACAGTTGCTAATACTGGACGGCTGTAGCTCAGGAGAGCGAATTGTCTGCCAATTGGAATATTGGTGGTTTGATCCCTGGCTTCTCCAGTCCACGTGCTGAGGTGTCCTAGGGGAAGATAAGGCACCCAGTATTGCCCCATATGAATCCATTGGAGTGTGACGGTGTGTATGACAGGTGGAAAACAGTGTATGAATGTGTGTGAGAATGGGTCAATGTTTTTTGTAGAAGTGGGAAAGCGGAATACAGTGTAAATATCACTCGGCTTAATTGTCTTAAAGGTTAAAGTGGCTGTCTTGTGTGATTGTTTGAGTTACAGGAAACTATGATGCTACCTGGGGTGGCTGTAGATAGAGCAGGTTGAGCCCACACTGCTTCAGTCATGGCAGATATCATTGGGCAAGATACTAACCCCAAGTTGCTCTGTAATGCAGCCATCACAGTGTGAATGTCAGATAGAAAGCACCTAAGCTTAAAGCATGTTGTATAAAGTGCTTTGCATGCTCAGGTAGAGTAGAAAAGCAAAACAAAGAGTGAGGACATTTAAAAAATAAAACAACCTTGCAAAAACGACAAACTCCCATGTCCTTGCTAAAGTTCTAGTGATAAATGTAACCAAGATCCTTACACCATCATACTCACCCATCCTTTATTTTTGTCTTTATTGGTGTTTCTCATGTGAGATCATGTGCACATTACTTGTAGGATGTGATAAAACTGTTGGTTTAAGGGAAGGCTCTGTATTCCCGAGCTGGCTGGCGGTTGTTCCTCGAGGCTGTTGGCTTTTCTTTGGTTAAATCAGATGCCAAGAAGGTGCTACACCGAAAAACCTTCTAGTAATGTCTTTTGGTTGGTAGCCGATTGTTACCTGCAGATTTTTGGCTTTTTCACCAATCATGAAAAACTGACAAGCAGTTATACAACTTGAAAGAATGCAATGCAAATGGGAAATGGAGATGGTTCACTTTCAAAGTAAAAGTTGTTCTTTATGAAATTTGTTGACTGCAGCACTAAGGCCCAAATTTTTCAGTTTGTGCAAGTTTCACTGCAGCTTGGAGAATAGCTGGCCAGTGTTTGTAGACAAGTTCATCTTTTCCACACCAATACCAATATGGAAGGGGAATACTCATTTTTCCCTCACAAATAGCAGTTGCTAGATGGTTGTGGACTGGTCTGTAGGCCTGGGTGACTGGCAGATGTCCAAAATAGTGGACTAGTTAATGTCATGTGGTTAATGGTCATGTGTCTACAAAACATGTTAGTATCAAGTATCTTCCTTTAACACTATTATGTAATTATAGCTAAACATCTGAAACAATGTGCATTTTAAATAGTTGCTCCCTTCTCAAAATAAGGACAATATCTCATCTGGTACACGACCAACTATGCCTCACATCCTAGTTTAAAGGAATTATGATTCAGAGGCTCAGTAATCAAGTTTCACTTTATTCTGTTTCCATATATTGTTTTAAAGAGAAAGAGCTGTGCTATTACTCAGGTTCTCAACAATTATGTTATACCTAATCTCTGTGTGGGACCATACTGTGACCCTGTGCTTCAGCGGTAGGGCGAGCAGGGTGGGGATACCTTTCCCCTTAAGCATTTCTGCTGTACAACAGGAGTGTCATTCTTGTTATGATTCATATTGTGTTAAATCGTGTCGGCAGTGTCCTCTGTTTCATATCATGTTTCCTTATACTAGCCTCACAGGCAGTTTTCTGTGGACACGGAAATATGCACTGAAAATACTGAGCTCTTTGTACTATGGCAACACTGGAGATGGGAATTAATAAAAACTTATTGATTCCGTTGTTGATATCATTTATTGATTTGATTCCTACCTCTAGGCAACATTCTGGTTTGTGCTGTCAGTTATGTTACCCTCAGTGCCAGTCAATCATTTGACCCTTAAGGCCAATTTGTCCTCAAAGGCACAAATCCGAACTCCTTGGCATTTTAAACTGCATTTTACGTCTCCAGTTTGATTAAAATTGGTTACACTTTATTCTAGACAGATTAAAAGAGATATCTTGTCTTTCCATTTGCAAATAAAACATTTGTGAAAGCGAAAGAAGTTCTGAAAAAATCATATACATTGTTTTTTTTCTTTGCATATAAAAGAACAACTAGAAGGTACAATAGAGGTAAAATGATTTACTTTTTTCATATAGATCATATAGGAATCCGCCAGCCTGCACATTAATGCAAACTACTATTAATATCACCAGAAATCCACCCTCCAAAAAATAAAATAAAAACTTTAGTCTGACACCATGTGTTGGATGTAAGCTCTTCCTTTTTATTACACTGGCCATAAAATCATCAAATGCCAATGCTCTTGTCTGGTGATGGTGCTGTGATGACTGATAAAAAGAGCAAAAATGCAGTGGCTGCATTGTTTTAAGTCTTTTTGAACTGATTTCATAAAAAACAGTTCTCACATCTTCAAAATTAGTCTTAAAATTGTGCAACATGGCTTGTGTAAACAGACCACACCATCCTTCTAAAAGGATAGTCAGTTTATTGCATGCAGGTACATTCTGAATACTAGTCTGCATACAAACGCATACACAAATATTATATTGTCCTGTGTCATATTCCTGCCATTTTCTGTTTATGTATACTTGGAAAGTATTCTATCAGCAGCGCGTAAAGCAATATTGAAAGAGCATTTAGCTGATGCTCGAGAGGTTTCAATGCAGCAACTCAACAATGGAATACTGATTTGCTTTCCTTCTCCTTAATAATCAGATGATGTTGAGATGTGTGAATTGCTTGAACTCTGGGGAAGCATCAGTGTGGGCTTTAATCTGCAGATCTATGAGCTGCCCCATAACAATATATTTTAAAATGTATTTCGAAATATATTTCAAAATATACAAAAAATGGCCAAAAAATATATGCACTAAAATACATTTTAAAATATATTTACCACCCACTACAATGCATCATCACCTACTTGTGCATTTTTTTAGTGGTTGCAAAGTAAGATTGTGCTGTATGCAATTTTAGATACACAGAAAGTCTTCACTTACTATATACGCCTGTCTTAGTGTCCTTATCAAGGGCAGTTCTTCACTCTGCGCTGATCTCAGTTTTGCTCTGTCCTCCTATAAAGAGCATAAACATTTGAGTATCTGACTAGTTTTAGATTTCCAAAAATTCCAAAAATCCAAAAACTGGTGACAGAGAAGTAGGCTTTTTAGAATACTATTAGCTAACCATTTGAACTTACTTTCAAAGCTGTTTACCTTTTAAATTGCTGTGGATCAAAACCTCCAGTGGGAAGGCGGCCATTAGAAGAACACACACCACTGAACCTGAAAATAACAAAAACAAACAAACAAACAAAAAACAGAACAATATATAAGAGGGTAATAAATCTCTTCTGAAGCAATACAGTTAATTTTGGGTGAAAAACAAAACATTCCTCTAAAATATATATACTGACATCAGCAATCCACATCATGATTGTAATTATTTCTGTCCTAGTCCATCTACTGCTCTGTGCACATGTCAAGCACTACGACTGTATCTATGCATATAAATTCACCATATATATCCTGCAAAAATGTCTTGGTATGGTCAAAAAAGGCATTCAAAATAAATAAATAATGATAAAAATAACATGATGTAATTAAAATGCACAACTTACATTAAGGACATCTGCATTTGTATCCACAGGCTAAAAGTATCCGACTCTTCTAGTCGGATGCAAAATGCAGAGATTTAAATTTACATTACAGTACCGCATGTACAGGTAGCTGTGTTGTGAACTGTAACTGAATATCAGAGAATCTCAGAGAAATTAAATGTATTTATTTTTTGAATTTATCAATCATAAAATGTTTTGTAGACCTATTACGATAACAACTTTATGTTGGTCTGTATATTGCCCCATAAACAATTACGACAAGTTGTGTCATTGTCATTTTAAGACCATTTTATGTCTTTGAATGTATAATCATAATATAACACCATAATAATGCAAGATCTACACACTTTCAATTGACAAACCAAAATCTAATTCTTAAAGTATTTATATCATTGAAATTAGGACTCAAAATATTAGATACCTTAAAAACTTGTATAAATAGTAAATTTTCTAACAAATAGAAAACAATGTTATTTAATGTTATGGTTTTGTTATTATTATATTTCATTTATGTAACAAATACTTACTTTAGGAGGATGGGAGAGGGCAGCATGTGCTGACTGATGTTTGCTAGGTTTATATGATTGTAAACTGCACAAAAACAACAACAGCAACAGCATTAATGATAACGACAAACAAAATTACTTAGATTTATGTAAATCTCACATCAGGAAAATCTGCATTCGATTTCATGGGCTGAAATAAATAGGCGGGAACATTACTGCTAAACAACCAAAAAAACTCCAAAAAGCCTAAAAATGATTAAAAAAGCAAGGAAATGTGGAACATTGTAATTAGTGAATATTAATAAAGCATAACTGTTCTTTGTTTCTAACCTTGGTAACTACTCTGTAGCCAGAAGGAGACGTGGGATTTCTGTGAAAGTCAAATTAAATGTGAATAGGTTTTGACAGTTATTGTATATAACAAGTGTAAACAGTTTTATTTGTATTTTTTCCCTTTCTGAGAAGGCAGAATAATAAGAAAAGGCAAAAGTACATCACTATATAATTAATTAAGTTACATATTTTGATTACCAAATCATGGAAGCGTGGAGCTGCCACCCAGGCAAAAGAAAAATAGAGCTATATCACGTTATAACGTGAAATGTTTATTGTTCTAACATTATCCTTTTCATGTTTGTATAATATAATATCACGTTATTATAATATACATAATTATCACGTTCGCACAATATTGTACAAACGTGAAAATTATGTATATTGTAATAACGTGATATTACATTGTTCAAACATGAAAAGTATATTGTACAAACATGATATTATATTGTTAGCACGATATACTTTTCACGTTATAACATGATATACTTATATTTCTCTTTTGCCTGGGTGGCAGCTCTACGCTTCCATGCCAAATAAGTGAGAAAATGTAATATTACATTTGAGAAAAGGCACCTGCTAGCTTGATGATGGAGGCTTCGTAGACTGGCCACCCGCCTTTTGGTTCCTTTTCGCCACTCCACGAAATAAAGGTCCGTTTCCTCCATGCCGGCTAATGTTACAAAAAACATCTTAAAAAAACGGTAATATTCTGGCAGCTGGGGCGCCAAAATACTACCGTAAAATAACAGAAAATAACTTCCTCATAAAAATACAGTTATTTCCAGTAATGACAATACAGCTTGTTGTGCTAATTTTACATGGGATCTTGCCTTTTCAAGTGATTTTAAACATTAAATTAGGAACATGTTAATGTGATTAAACAATGAAATTATCTATAAATAGGGAAAAAAAAAACAAATCCTGAAAAAATAGTAATATTCTGGCAGCTGGGGCGCCAAAATACTACCGTGACATAACAGAAAATAACTTTCTCATGAAAATACGGTTATTTTCTGTAATGAAAATAGAGTTGGTTGCCCTAATTTGACATGGGATTCTGCCTTTTCCAAGTGCTTTTAGACATTAAATTAGGAACATTTTAACGTGATCAAACAATGAAATTACCTATAAAGAAGGTCAATGAATGTGGCAATATGAATCATAATACGTAAATGTACAGCAATATACAGTTAACAGTTGGTTTAAATAATAATAATGGATTGCATGCCCTGGGACAGACTGACAGAAGCAAGGCTGCCATATCGCACCATCGGCCCCTCTGGCTATCGCCAGTAGGCGGTAGGTGAAGAGTCTTGACCACGGACACAATACTGAGAGTGTCCGAGCCAGGGCTCGAACCGGCAACCTTCTGATCACAAGGCAAATTGCCAACTCTTGAGCCACGATCGCCCTAACTAGCAATGATAATAGTGCTTATGTGATGTAACACACGCTTATAGGGATCATGTTATATACTTTTCCATAGCATTACATTTGGATTTAACAGATCATTCT
>NW_024582765.1:458022-471062 GCF_018398535.1 Haplochromis burtoni
CACACATCGTGCATCAGTGTACACTCCTCCTCCTGGAGCTCACGCCTTTGTTCTAACCAGTAAACACGGAGTTTATGGTTAAACCAGCAGAATTATAGCTTATTATCTTGAGGTGGTCTTGCTTTAATGCAAGGAGTTGCCATGGTGATGCTATCTCATTTACAGGGCATATCTATTGAATTCCGCCTTATTGGTTATGGCCCCATTTCAAAGCAGCCCAGCATGGTTGTGTGTGGGCACCAAATTTATATTACTCACAGGAACAAGGTTAGCATACAAGCTGCATGTAAAAAGGTCAGTCTTACAGTAAGAAAGGCTGAAAAACCATTAAATAGATCATCAAGCTATTTCTAATCACAGACACAGTCCGCACATGTCCTGCTGCCTGACTCTCCCACAGACTTTAGAGATGTTCAACAGTTGTGTGCACTGTTTTTCTCTTTGTGTGATTGGCTCTCCAGCCCTTCCTAAGTTCCACACACACCCTGCATCAATGTCTGTGGACGAGGGAGGAGTCGCTCGATTCCAGTGTCAGATCAATGGAGTACCTGAAGCCAGAATCACATGGGAAAAAGACCGAGTGCTGCTCAACACCACTGACAGCAGGTAAACTCAGACTCAACACACACCAACACATGTATCGTGGACTGTGATATGTGGTGTAAAGAACCACATGTAACTGCTCTGGTAGCTTTTCTGTTAGCCTGAGTCACATTACATCTAATGTTCATGTGTAAGCAGAATTCATTGGAAAGATAAATGACGTTCCTTCTAAGAAGAAAGACGGGGAGCTTTTTTCTTCCTTTCACCTCTTTTGTAATTTGACAGAATAGGAAATTGTATAGAACAAGACAGTAATTAATAATGATGTTTAGTGCCTCAGCTTCACTCAGCTTCTCTTACCTGTCCAGGTACACTCTCCTACCAATGGGCATCCTCCAGGTGACAGGTGTGAGAAAGGCGGATGCAGGGGTTTTCCGCTGTGTTGCCACCAACATCGCCAACACTCGTTACAGCCACGAAGCCACGCTCAATGTTACTGGTAGGTGGACTCGTGATCCCCTTCAGTGTACAAGCTGTTACAGTACGGCTGGGATATGAGCGGCGGGGGTTAGCGCCTGCGTGAGCACAGTCCAAGAGTACATGATCACATCTTTGATCTGTAACCAGAGACTGTAGAACTCCAATCACACGTGTGTCCATGTAACTGTCACCACAACCTGAGTCGTTCCCAGCAACAGCCCTCAGCCCAAACACAACGTTGTTTCTAATGTTTCTAATGTTTCTAATGCTACATTTCATAACATCTGAGGTGTGCAGGGCGCTTCCACTGTTAACAGTGCTGCAGGGTTTATGCAGTGATGTCAAAGCTGCAAGTTTAGAGCCACAAGGACAATCCCACATTTATGTAAGTACTCACTGACCGCTCCACGTGGCTGTGATGGTAGGGACCTTACCGTATATCACATATACACTGCCTGTGATACTTCCACACGAATCTGCTGATTGGCTAATGTCAACAGTCACTGGGAGTAAAACCAGTGCATTATATACTAAACACAGCTGTATACTACGTACTGTGTATTACACTCACACTATACACTCATCGTCCCGACGTCATTGGTTCCATACTCTCTTTTCGTGTCTCCTCACCTTCCAGGTGGGACTCCAAGAACCTACAAGGAGCCCGTGATCCTGTCAGGACCTCAGAATCTGACCATCACGGTCCATCAGACCGCCATCTTGGAGTGTATCGCCACAGGAAACCCAAGGCCCATTGTTTCCTGGAGCAGGCTAGGTAGCCTTGTAGCATCCCAGCAGAATGTGAAAAAAAGATTGACAAGCCACAAAGGTTTGATTTCATGAACTATTTCTGTGTCCGTCAGACGGGCGCTCCATTGGGGTGGAGGGCATCCAGGTTCTCGGGACAGGGAACCTGATGATCTCAGACGTATCCCTGCAGCACTCTGGTGTGTATGTGTGCGCTGCCAACCGGCCCGGCACCAGGATGAGGCGCACTGCACTCGGACGCCTCGTGGTACAAGGTGAGGATGTACGGGGACCGCTGACGTGCTCTTTAGCACCCACCCCTCAGTACTGACCGCTGACTGTCCAACACTTCTTCACTGTGCCTGTCAGGTGTCTGTGTAGTAAGTAGTCTGTGTCCAGTACAGATAGATGCATGATCGGCATTTAGAAAGTAGTTTACATGTTACACTTAAATGACAGGTAATGTGGATAAATGCTCAGACCTGTGGCCACACTTATTGTTAACCAGCTGTAAGATATGTGAGCTAAGATGTGTTCAGTTAGCACGGCTCCTGTCCCTGCGTGGGGGGGGGGGGGTCTGTGCCCCCGGCTCTTCGGTGGGGGAGGGACTGAGCGAGGCCGACTGACTTGCAGTTGGGGGTGGACGTGCTTTCATCCATCACCCTGCACGTGTCCATATTCTGAGTCTAATGATGCATTAGCTGTTCTCAGTCACAGGCTGCTGAAAATGAAACTTTGGGAAAATAAAAGTCAATAGGTAGCCTCGTCTTTAACAAGGATCATTTTCAAACACCAGTGTTTGTATTCACGTCCTTTTTGTCTCTCAAATTTTAAAATATAGTGTGTTAAATATTCACTGTGCTACTACTGGAGCCAGTTTGAGCTGCTCTGTCTGCTCCACATCGCTCTAAATCATTTATCAATACATCATCTCTGATGTATTCATTCATTTATTTAGTTTGTAATTCAGTTTGTTCTGTTTCCACTAAAATCACTTTTGGAAAACGTCTGCCGTGTTTGTGATAGTGGAGTCAGCTGAGGAGTTTAAATGTGTGAATCTTTCCATCGTCCGGCTGAAATCAGCTGTTGTTCTGTGGCCAGGATGCAGGGACAAAGACCACATATGGGGAAACAAAACGTGCAGGACAACAATACAGGGGGCAGGTGGGGGTTGCAAGGGGGAGGGAATGACCTGCGATCTCTGACCCATGACCTAGACCGGAGTAATAAGGACACATGTCTCTGAAAACAGTTGGATGGAGGAGTAGGCGTGGAGGGCAGAGAGGCAGAAGGAGACAGAATAAGTCATTTACAAGCAGAGCAGCAGTAAAAAATACGCCCATAATTCTTCCACTAACCTTAACATTTTTCAATAAAATGTGTCCCTGTGCGTTATGTTCCTCATTACTTGGAAGCATAATAAACAATGTAGAAGGCATAAAGTATCAGGACAGCAACAACAGCAAGGTGTGATGTTTTAGTGCACATACATCAGGTTTGCTGTTAACAGGAGGGAACGGGACACCACACAAGTGGCCAACGCGTGAAAATCAATAAGCAAACAGTAAATCTGTCAATACAGCTGTGCAGGTGGTTGAGAAAGGCAGACAAAAGTTTATTCAGTATAACTGGGCATGTAAGGCATGCCCCCCCACACACACACAGGGACAGGGTGATACCGGAATCGTCACAGCACCGTCCGCTTCTCTAAAGTCTCAGGGCATCCTTCACATGTTTTGGTTTCCGTCACGCTAACATCTCCCCACGAACACTTCCCTTTGGTTTTGTGTGCTTTTGCAGCATTTTTCTGTGCGGTGCATTAGGGCTAATAAAATAAGAGCCAGATTGTAATGAAGCAGAATGATCTTTAAACGCTCTTCAGCCTGGCAGATGCTCCTCTGCAGTCCGATGTGCATTCATACAGTGGACGGGATGTGCTTCAGGTTTACGCTGTGATTCTGTTTTGCTGTCTGCTCTCGGTCTCACCTCCGTCTGTTCCACCTCAGCTCCTCCTGAGTTCCTGCAGTGGCCACAGTCTGTATCCAAACCAGCAGGGGGCAGTGCTGTGTTCACCTGTGTGGCGCAGGGTGTCCCTGAGCCTCATCTCATTTGGCTGAAGAATGGCAAGGTCCTGATGCCTGGACACAACATCAAGCTTACCAATAACAACAGGTATGTGAGTCAGGGAGTGCAAAAACGCCATCTGTGATATACTTCAACCTTTTTAGCTTTAACACTTGACCCACAGAGTGACAGCGCTGTGTCCAGAGCGTCTGACCCCGAAGTCTTCATGTGATCGGTGTGTGTCGGTCACAGTGAGATCGACCAAGCAGGTCACATAAAGATACAGAGCACGTTCAAACCAAAAACATCTCCTTCTGTGAGGCGACAGTGCTGTCCTCGCTCACCGAGCTCAGCCCCGTCACAGTGTGTCAGAAACATCACAGGAGACTACAACATTTTCCATAAACACCACTGATTCCAGGAGTAAAATCCCAACGTAATCCTCTGTAATTGTTGACTGGAACGTTTTGACGTGCAGTCCTTCAGGCTCATCTGCATCCTCATCTAAATGTATTTTAAAGCATTTTTCCAGGACACATTTCTAGGAATTCATTTCTTATCAGTGAGACCAGAATCATTACTCAAAGTTGTGTTTCTCACAGTGTTAGCAGTCATGTGGTCACTCTGCAATGGAGAAGATACAAGAGATATAGTAGTACAGTAATACTGACAGGTGAGAGCAGCTAGATGCAGAGCAGATGGAGCTGCAGTACGTTTAACACTTGCTTTCACTGCTGAACCATCGCATTTCCCACGCAGTGAAGTAACAGCAGCTTACTCGTTGGGTATGTTGTCCTTACAGCACTCTGGCTTTGACCCGTATCGGCTCGGAAGACGAGGCTATCTACCAGTGCATTGCCGAGAACAGTGCCGGTACCAACCAGGCCAGCGCCCGCCTGGCTGTGGCGCAGGGTAAGGATCTGCCCGATGCTCCAGGAGGCTTCACGGCCAAAGCCGTGTCCACGCACGCCCTGCAGATCAGCTGGGACCAGCCGCCCACCAACGTCACTGAGAGCATCATCGGCTACGTGCTGCACATCCGCAAGATAGGAGGTGAGTGTGAGCACACACACACATGCTGCCACTAACTTATGCTCTTAAGTCTCATAATGTGTGTGTGTGTGTGTGTGTGTTATTTAGAGGCTGACAGTCTGGAGCTGCAGGAAGCCATCAGTAAAGGCAACTTTCAGCACGACGTTACCAACCTGGAGCCAGCCACCACCTACTCTCTTTACCTGAAGGCCTACTCGCCCATGGGAGCCAGTCAGCAGTCCCATACTGTGACTGTGACTACTTTAGGGGGCGGTAAGACCACCAAACAGTGAGACCAGCAGGGATCAGTCTTCCAAACTGGTTTTTATCATTTCTTTAACACAGTGAGTAATGCCTTTTTCCAGTTGACCACTGTCCTTTTGCCTCCATGCAGTGCCTGCTCCACCTACCTACTTCACCAAGGTGTTAAATTCCAGCGCCGTACAAGTCCTCTGGGAACTTCCCACTAAGGCCGGTATGGTCGAGGGCTTCAGGCTGTCGTACCGCAGGGTCCCCCACGCTGAGTACCAGAGCCCGATTCAGCTGCCCTGTTATGTTAATGCCCACACCATGTCGAGCCTGGGTAAGTGTGCACATAGACACACTGTAACCACAGTACTGCAAACTAACCACTTCACCAGTAAGACTTTTCACAAACACACGACTCAGCAACAGCCAGATCCAACATTAAATGAAACTCTGAGCAGTCCTCACCTTTGAAAATGTCCCGCCCTGTCTGTCTTACATCTGTGTCCATCGTCAGTCCCTTTATTCCCTCTGTTCAGTTTTATACAACGCTGTGTTTGAGCTCGTCTGAATCTGTTTTAGAACCGGGTGCAGTGTATGAAATCAAACTGGTTGCCTATAATGGGAACGGAGAGAGCGACTGCTCCAAGAGGCTGGTGTCACTCGCAGAGGAGGGCGCGAGAGACCAAAGCACCGGTGAGTGTCGGCACACGTCTGCGACTCCAGCAACAAACAGCTCCTGCAGACACTGCAAACGATTATCAGTAAATGAAAATCGATTTGTGGAAACACACTGAAAAAAGCGGGTTTGGTGAGAGATTTGAATGGTAGAAAGAGCTTTAATGACTAATGACACCACTAACCCTGCAGCACTAATTCATGGATATGTACAAACTACAACAAAATAAACGTGTAATATGACAAATCTTCATGAGAACACAAGCACGATGCACCACGAGGAAAAAATGAGGATTTATGATTTATGACAGGTTAAGTTGAAAAACATGTGAAGGTCATGCTGTCAAAGAGCGCACCGACAGTGAGGCAGAACCTGGCTCTGCTGTGTTTCAGCCACGAGGACGTTCATCAGTAATATTTGGTTTGTTTCCAGGAGGAGACCGCCTGTGTCAGTGCAGGGACGGAGAGGCCTCGCTGGGCAGCATTGTCATCGGCATCCATATCGGCACCGCCTGCATCATCTTCTGTGTTCTCTTCCTCATGTTTGGATACCGTCGCAAGTATGCATCCATGCACTGTGCACGTTCTCTTGTTGTTCTTTGGCTCATTTTATAAATAGAGTTCATCCCTGTTAACTGATGATCACATGTAGCTCAGTGCAGCACACGCACTCACAGCTGGGCCTGGTTTGCAGTCTGTTTTGCAGTAAAGGGACTCAGGACAGCTGGTCTCCATCGAGGATCCAACCAGTGCACACTGGCATCCCTAAAGATGGAGAGGCCCTCCCCAGAGGAGAATCTCAGGTACACACTTTATCTTACCTCATGCATACTAATAATAATAAGACACATTTAAAGGTGCTCACATGTTAGTGCTTTTAACTCCATCATCCACCACAGACGGCTGAGTCAGGTTAACTACCAAACTCAGCTGACATGAAGAGGAGTTGTTTGTCCCTCTTCAAAGTCACGAGGTTTCCTAATAAAGCGTAAAGTTCATGAGACAGCTGTGGAACCGTGACTGCAGACTAGATCAGCTGCCACTGTGAAGCTTTCACACTGACTGCAGCTGGTGTTTCATCCTTACACAGAATGGAAACACATGGATCCAGTTAAAAAATAGCATCTGCTCAATAGCTTTTCTCATTCTACTTAAAACGTTTGGAGAAAAGCTTCTTGTGCAAAAAGAGTTACAAACATGTTGTTGAATGATTCTAGTTCTCAAAGAGAAAACCTGACTTGTTTGTGCAGCCTCACAGCGATGCAGTGCACATGCATGCTTCTGATCTGTGACGTGTCCTCTTCTGTCCCCTTCCTGTTGTGCTCTTCTGTCCTGTGAGCAGGTGGTCTGCCAGGTTATCATTGATCAGCATTCGTCAGGTTTGCACGCCACAGGCACTGGCTAACACTGGTCAGTGATGTCATAACAGCCACACCCCTGCCCTGTCCTCCAGCAGTCAGCCATTCACTAGGAACCTCCCACCAAAGAGCACCACCTTTGGTTTGTTAGGCTCAGTCATACCATTAGTGTCCCCAGACCTGCTGCTAATAACCTGAGAGTAGCCACTCCCTCCCTCAAACCAAAGCTTATTGCCTTTATTGCCTGTGCACGTGCCTGTGCACGTGAAGAAAGCCTTTGAAAACCGTTGTCACCACAGATTGTGTCCTGTCTCGCACCACAAACATTTCTGTCACTTTTTCAGTGGAAGGCATAAACCAAAATATTCTACCTCTCAGATCGCCACTGATAAACTGACACGTGATGATGTGGACTTTAAACCTCGTATGAAGCCAAAAACTCGACCCTGACGGAGACGGTCTCGTCACTCTGTGGTGACAAACTCTTGACTTTGCCTTTTATTCCTCTACAGTAAGGAAAAGAAGAAACATAGCGGCCTTTGTGAACACCTTCCAGAGGTGACGGTGTGATGAGAAACTATTTTCTATTACAAGCCATTAGGAAGAGTCGTGTGAACCAGTTAACTCAGCTCCTTCCACCCAAAGCTGCTCATTTCCAAAGAAAGCTACCTCACTCTGATGGGAACATCTTTTCTATAGTTAGCCCGAGCCTGCTAATGCTAGCCTACCTCATCCAAAAGTAAAGGCTTCTGGTCAGTGAGCATCTCCCTGACCGGTGTGAGTCACAGACCGAACTGTGCAGGAGCATGTGGAGCTCTGCAGCATCAGTCTCAGCCTCCATCAAGCCTCAGCTTCTTATGCTTTTGGTGGAATTTCTCCATTTTTGTGACATCAGAAGATGTTCGTGCTTTTCCTCCAAAGACATATTTGGAAGTATGTCGTGGACAACATGATGAAACAACCCAGGCGTCCTCTTTTTCTCTCCACCGAGCAAAACGGGAAGCTTGTCTTTGTTAATCTGCATAACTGAATCCAAAAAATGATGAGGCCACGCTGCCAAGCTGACTTTCTAGATGCCAAATTGGTCAACTGGGACTTCAGTGACTCCGACGTTCACTGTGCCACATGCCCGGATGCACAGACGAGCGCCACGTTTCACACTGGCCGCCTATCCAAAAAGTTTTTATGAAAACCAAGATGAATGAAACCCAAAGATATAAAGATTTCATGGTTTTCTTTGTGTTCATTTCAAACTTACTATAGAATATACGTTTACTTTGAGTTTTGGATTGTTCCTCGTGGAAGTGGGACACCTGTGCTTTAAACATCGTTTGTTTTCTTGCTTTTGTTCGAGTCTCTCCAGGCGGAGCGACACAGATTTCACTGATTCGAACTTTTAAATGTCTCTATATGAAGATGTAAGATATGTTGAATAATTTTGTATGTCCATGAGGAATACTGATTGTTTTTTTTTAGCTGAGTTTTTGCCAAATATGTTGAAGAAATATGTGACCAAATAGCACAAATATGTAAAAGCCAGCAGCGGTTGAACCTCGAGGGCAGACGCAGTGTGAAGAAATGCTTTGGTTTCAGCTCATAAGTCTTCTTCTTTCTCGGTTCAGAAGAATATCAGCAGCCACAGAAGAAAACTGTGATTTTGTGTTGTTCTTACTTACAGTTTGGCTCTCTGCATGAAATTATTTAATTGTAGGCTGTATCATGAAACCCACACGAGTTTCTTACTGTGTCAAAATGAACACGCATATCGTAGGACGATCAATGTCCTGCAAGCAAACATTATCACTTTTTTACTTTTGCATTGCAATCCCAGTGATTCGAGAACGACTGGGAGAATCCAGCTTTGACTCTGACACGTTAGCGATAATGGTTTCCCTCCCTCGAGGTTCACCAGTCGACCCCATGAGTGTTAAAGGTTTGCTCACACCACCAGAAGAAATAAGGCTTTTCTCTTCATTTCCATTGTTGCAGATGAAAGCTGTGAAACAAGTGTGATACCAAAAAAGTGTTTTTGTAGTATGAAGTGTGTAGTGCCATTTGAGAGGAACATGTTAGCTTCTTTTGTTCTTCCTGCTGTGACAGGAAACGGTGCCAAAACGAATGTTTGATTATTATTAATATTATTGTTATGAGAGTCAACGACCTTTCAGATGTTTTCTCCCTCTGATACATGTGAGAGTGACGTGGAAATGTTTGTTAGACATTACTTTGAGATAGCCTTCGAGCAAGTGTTGTGAGCTTTCTGTTGTTTGAGGCATTAAACTCACACATGGCCCAAAGGCAGCGGCTAGAAGGAAAAAGGTCAAAAAGGCAGAAAAATGTAGAAAAGTAGAGACTGGCTGCTAGAACCAGGGAGAAACAATGCTTTAATAATTCTAAGTGCTTCAGCGTCCCCAAACCTTTGTATTCTACTCTTATATTTTTACAAAGAGCTTTAACCTGGTGAGACTGAGGGCCTGTCCTCCGGTCAACATGAAAGGTGTGGAAATGCAGAGCAGACAGGCAGCAGGTGGACACCATGCTGTGACTTTCACATGTGTTCTTCAGTGACACTGACTCTGAGCCTATTAAACACTCGCTCACTTTCACAGCTACACAGAATAAACTGTCCTAGTGACACAATAACAGAAGAACACAGAGACACAATACATTTGACTGTATTTAATCCTGTATTCTGCTCCGTGTCAGTACTACCTGTGGCTCACCCGGGCCAAAGCATGCAGAGCTTTGTTATCCAGTGATTTGTCTGATCTGACCCTGTGATCAATAATTACATTATTTATTTAGCCCAGCCTGTCCGTGTGGCGAATCCATCACTGGTACAATATGGAACCAAACACTAACTGCTTTATTTCTCACCTGTGATGTGCTTGTACAGAAATATCTTCAGAAACATGCACAATACACACAAAGAGAAAACCTTTGGAGCACAAACTGTTGCAAACGGTCCTGTTTGTGTTTTGGAGGGCAGAAGGATTTTATTTAGGTTCTTAGTTCAAACTCAGGAGTGTTTCAGAGAAAAGCCTCCGACTGAAAGAAGCATGTTGGTGACCTCCAGCTGTCTGAGCTCTGTGCTTTACACCACCCTTTCTCTTTGCTCCATCAAATTCAATGCCTAAAACCAAATAAATAAATTTAGCTCCAGTCATGTGTCCTGCTTATTGTTTAGTGGTGAAAAGGGAAAGCCCACCTCTGAATGGAGGAGGGGCCTAAGGGTCCATCTGTCACCATCGTACATGCTGTGATTGCAGCCGTTCCCCAGCTCTCTGTGACCGGGACTCCTGGTTGTTGATGACAGTTTGCATATCAATGATCATAAACTGACCCCACCTCCCATTGTTCCTTCAGTGGGCTGTTATTGTGCAAATGTCCTGTTTATAAGGTTTGACACCTGCAGTCAGCTGAGACTGAAGACGTCACCTGATGATGACCACACTGAAAACGTCCAGATGAACAGAATCAACCTTTTGGGAAACACAAAAATAATATTTAATATTTATTTGATTTAGTGTGTGAATGAGAGAAATGTTTTTCATGAAACAAAAAGAGCACATCCCACGGAGCCCAGCAGAGCCCAGCAGGGAGTTTTACACCTGTTTGCTTGAATGAAGGTAAACCCTTCTGCACTCGCCTCCACTGGCTGCTGGGCCACCATAACCCAGCCTGCACAGGTTTGTTACAGGTGTGCAGTCCACCTATCCACACAGCATAAAGGCTATAATCAGACTCTCAGAGGTTCACTTGTTTCACCACACACATCAACCCACACTGAACGCAGTTATACTGTAGTGAAGGTGCATTTGCATCTCATTAAAGGCTTTTCTTGCAAAATGGGAGCCAAAAGCTCCCCGAGACTCAGATCTTTCCTAAATGCTCCAAACACTTCAGCCTGTTGTGTGTCTGTGCAGTGGGTTAAAAACAAATATCACAGTGACAACATGTAAACAAAAAACTAAGTTCTCTGCACCTGCCAGTAAGACGGCATAAACAGTTTGGGCAGATTCAGGATATTCAAGGATTCTATCCACT
Organism: Haplochromis burtoni; assembly: GCF_018398535.1. Lineage (NCBI taxonomy): Eukaryota > Metazoa > Chordata > Actinopteri > Cichliformes > Cichlidae > Haplochromis > Haplochromis burtoni. The sequence continues at coordinate 469,218 of NW_024582765.1, forward strand.
TCCAGAAGAGTCCATGTTCTCTGTTCTCGTACCGATGGACTTGCATCAGTCTGCAAAGCTGGACTCAGAGCATGGCAAAGATTGGGTTAGGCTGAAACTGAACAACCTTTATTTTGTTTCCACAAAGTGCTTTTCCAATGTTTTCCTTATTCATGTGTCCTATTTGATAGTAGAGAGATTTGTGCTGTAGGTCACAGGCTCTGTTTTTACTGCTACAGCTCCTGGGTGCGTCCTGGCCTCCTTCCACCTAACCTAGGAGGCATCCTGGTGCCTGAACCACCTCATCAGGCTCCTTGTGTTTGGTGTGGCAGTGCTCAGAGTCTCTCCAGAACCACTGAGATCTGTCCTCTAAGGAGACACTGAAGATCCATGTCCAACGTCATCTTAACAGAGACACCGTTTGTGTGAACATTTTTATTTATTAGTGCTTTGAAACTTGAAACAACCACAGTCAGCCACACAGACACTTTAAAGGGACGTTCCACAAAATGTAAGTCCAGCAGCAGCGTTACTGACTGATGGTCCAATGAGGTTCGTCTGATATTTACAGCAAAGGTAAGCAGTGGGGCTACGATCAGGGCTTTTGAAGGTGAAACACTGTATGAGAGCAAAGCTGTAAGTGAATGTGTGACGTTTGCTGAGTCTCTGAGCACTCGTCTCACAGCCGGCTGCAGACCAGCGATGTTAGTCCAGGTCAGACGATAGCTTGTAGTCTGTTATATGAATTGCTGCCTCTCATTTTTATGTCATTTTGCCTGCTGTCAGTGGCTCCGAGGGGCCACAGTGGTGGCCCACAGGTCGTTTCAGTAACAGTGTGAGGCTGAGGACAAGCCAGACGTCCTGGATTCTGTATTTTAACACACAGGAAGAGGAAAACCTTTGAAATCTTTTCATTTTAAAAGACAATATCTACACTAAAGCGGAGTCCAGTCTGAGCCGTGCTGTGCAGCGGCTCTGCTGTCAGTTACAGTTATTGATCAGAGGTGTTTCTAATGTCACAGGGACGGTCTGATGATGTTTCAAACAAACAGACGAAGGGGACGATGCTGCTCATCACACAAGAGCTGGAGGAGAGGAAGAAGAGCGAGTCTCTGTGCTTAGCGCCTGCTGCTATGGAAACCACCTCCGTGTGCTCGGCTGCTGCTGCTGCTGGGACCTGTCGCCGACATCACTTCCTCCAGAAAACTGATGGACAAAGACAGAAAGATACAGATGGAGGTAAAGACAGCTGAAGTGGAGAAAATCATGAAAAGTGAAAACATTGTTTTTTTAGGATAATGCTGACGATGGCGTCACTTTTGGCGAGCTCTTGTTTCCCCACAGACGTTTGGATTGCTGTGAAAAAAAAACAACGAAACGTTCTCTGTGGGAAGTAGATTTACATGGTTCATTTACCGCGAATCCTTTGGCCTAAAAATAGTTTTCAAACTTCCAGGAGAACTAAAGCTGTGAACAGAACATGAAGAAACTTTGAATTTATCTCAAGCCAAAAACCAACAAGTCTGGATGTTTCTGATGTTCTCAGCTTGCACAACACGACACTGTGACGTCTACGAATCGTCGATTCGTTAAGATTCTTCCTTATAATGGAAATACGCTGCACCCTGCTGAAATGAAAGTTGGAGTTCCTCAGGGATCGATTATGGATCCAAAGAATCTCAGCATTTCAGCTACTGCCATCTTCATCTGGAAACAAACTGTTAGTGACGCAGAAAACCAGGTGACTGAGTGCTGAGAGATCACGGAGCCTTCATCGGTTTGGCTGGAGCGGTTTATCACCAGGAGTTGAACCAGTGTGTGTGTGTGTGTGTGTGTGTGTGTGTGTGTGTGTGTGTGTGTGTGTGT
>NW_024582765.1:471082-480079 GCF_018398535.1 Haplochromis burtoni
ACATTTAATGATATTCTAGAAAGACGGTGCAAAACTGTATACTTTGACATTACTATTTTTTGGAACAGTGCAGTGCTTCAGTGCTTGAGAATCTTTCAAATTATATGGTAATGGTTTTCGTTCTGTCACTTGTCTTCTTTCCTCTGCAGGAACTTTAAACTTCATAAAGTCTAAATGCATTTGTTCTTTCAAAATCACTGAAAGGTATCTAGCATTGTCATAGGTGGCAGCCACATTTAGACAAGTGTTATGTTGTAGCACTGCTGAAATTGTAACGGAAATGTCTCCACCAGACAATCTCAGTTAGACCATTCACAGTTGAACCTACGATAATCCCATGAGAGTGATGCTCAGCATGAGATACAAAAGAGGTTTGGCTTTAGAAGGTGATCGTTGAAATGTTTGTAAAACTGTTTGTAACTTTGTTTAAATGTGTTTTTATATAAGCATCTCCTATAGTTATGTGGCCCAAAAATGCTGGAAAAAAGTATGAAATTTCAATCCACATCTATGTAAGTATATAGCATACATGTTCAAAATAAACTCTTTTATCTTATATATCTTTTATCTTTATCTTATCTTTTCATCTTGAAATGATATTTAGACCATCTGTTATTTCAGCCTTGCTTTTTTTTTTTAAACACTTTGGAAAGCTATGATCTTTCTGTCTTCCTTCTCAGACACTACTGTTTCAATTTATTTATGTGATTTCCTTCTTCTTTCTAGCGTTAGAGGAAGTTTCTCTCTTACAACACTGTCAGCTTCATCTGGGGATAAACATGTTTGTTTACTGTATATATAGGAATGTACATGGTAGAATGCAAATAATATTAATAATAATACATTTTATTTGAGGGTGCCTTTTTAAAACCCAAAGTCACCTTACAAAGAAAAAAAGATATCAATAAAACAATAGATTAAAATAATTAAAATACAAAAAAAAAAAATACAAAAAATAAAACAAACAAATGAATAAACAAGATTTGACAGCAAGCCAGTTTTGTATGTACAATGTATATTGGTTGCACAAGACTGTTGGTTTAGATTGAGTTAGATTCAAGAACATTGTGGTAAGAGCAGAATCGGCTGGTCCTCATCTGTTTCCAATTTTGCACATACAGTTGTTTTTTGCGCAGGGTAACAACATTTCTGCTCAAATATTAGTAAATCCAGGTGCCTTTAATATTTTTCGACTATAAATTACAAAGAGGTTTGTCTGTTTCAGTACCTGTTAAAGCTGAAGTATGTAACACAATGTCAGAACTGTCAGCAAAAGTCTATCATTTTTACAGTGACATTTACCGTACACACAATCACTTTCAAACAAAGCAGTCATTCACATCCGTGCATTGCCTATGTTTTTTCACAGTGGCTTTAAAATTTCCATTTGCTGGAGGAAAATATACATTATCACTGCTTGAATTAGCTGCCAGGGGGTAAGTGGGTACCACAGTGGTGATGGAGGTCAGCACTGAGGCATAAATTACATATGGATTTCTTGGGTTTGCCCATAAACTTTTCGCATCCAGTGCCCCAGGGGGAAGAATGTATGGATAAAACTAATTGTACTGTGCTCCTTCCTGTCAGCTGATGAATTAATTTCCACCTGCTGATGCTCAGCTAGCACAGCTAAACACTTGAGCAACTCATTATGTTGCCATACACCCTGGGGACAGAATCATTTTGCATCCAGTCAAAATAAAGCTAATGCAATAAAATGAAAGACAGCTATGGCAGTGAAAATCTTGCATGTTAGTACGGAGTATCTTCTGAAGTACCAGAAATTTCCAAGCATTTAGTTTGTTGTCTCAAAGTTAATGAACCAAACGCAGGATTAGAATTAGAAGATCAAAAGAGTGAGTGAGCAAATGATATATAGACATTAGTATTAGTTAATAACAAGGCCTAGGATATCTTTGACAGGATGTGAACAGATCATTTTGTAGTCAGTGAGTGAGGTGGAAGAAAACTGTGCAACCTGACCTGATTGAGAGTAGATCTGAACAGTGTTTAGAACAGCGAGGTTTGTGGGGTCATCAAGAGTGATCGAAGGACAGTAAAACCATCAACCACCACTAATGGTGACTGGCTTTGTCATCGAGTGAAAGGAGCCTTGTTGCAGAACAATAGATTTTAATATTTTCACTGAAAAGAGGCAAATGTTTGTCTCCACTGCTGATCCACTGATGGTAGTTCAACCACATTGACTTTAACAGTAACTTGAACTTAATATGCATTTGGTGCTAAAGCATCCCTCTGCTCTCTGCTATGTGTCTGACTACGTTTCTGCAAAGCCCACAGCTACCACTTAGCCTGTCCAGAGGAGCCGAATATCTATCAGCATTATGAAACCAAACCTTTGATCAAAGGATTTGGGATTATCAAGAACTTGCAATTTAGAGTGTAAAAGAAGCAGCTGATAGGTTGAACTGCTAAAACTGTTTCGGCTGACAAAGTAGATAAGACTCAAGAAGAGTGCAGGGGAGAAACCCACAATACCATTTCCATAGTATTAGAGTGTGTGTGGGTGTGTTTGCATGCACGAATATCTTTGTGAATGCCTTGAGCATTTTCTGCAATAAGACAGACTATCTCTGCCCCATTTAACATTCCCATGTTTTCAAGCAAACAGGTAAAATGACTAATTTCCTTGAAGCAAAGTGTAATTTGTTGGAAACCTTATTAAGATCCAAATGATTTGTCTTTTTTTATTTAGTTATTGCCCAAACTTAACCTCTTGATGAGCTTTTATAAATATCCACAGAGATCAAAGCAACAGCCTGAAGAGCTCTGTGCGACTTGCGCTGCACTCTCACTTTTCTGAAAGCAAAATTTTAAAGAGTGTCAGTGGAGAAGAGCTTGACACCTTTTGTCAAAGGGGAATAGAAGCGTGAAGAAGTGGTAATTTTACTAAATGATTGTTTCAAAGTGTTCAATCTTAGAGGGAAAAAATGCACAATGTGAAGCAGGTGAAGCAGGGATGTCATCCAGAATGTTAAATGGGACCTTTTGTTGCTCATTTCCTACTCCATGTTTTTATTCAAGGACTCTGCTGGAGTAGTTTTGAATAAAAACTAAAATATCCCTATGTAACTTATGCTGGGTTTTGCTGCTCTTTAGCTCATCCACTGTGTAGCCTCATATACTATATATGAGGGGATCTGCTGGAGCCACTCGCCAAGCTTGGGGGTCACTGCAACAAATGCTTCGATTACCACTGGGACCACATCTTCTCGAGCTCTTCTCTGAGCCCTTGGTACTTCTCCAGCTTCTAGTGTTGCTGTCACTCATTATGGCTACATCGATCACTACGGCCGTCTTGACTTTGGGACTTCCAGGTTATACTCGGCACAGATCTTTCTGAATGCTATGCCGGCCACTTGGTTATGGCATTCCATGTATGCCCTGCCTGCTAGCGTCTTGCACCCTGCTGTTATGTGCTGGATTGTCTCAGGGGCATCTTTACACAGCCTGCACCTGGGGTCTTGCCTGGTGTGATTGCTCCTCCTTCTTGGGTTTCTGCTGCCTGAGGTATTCACAGAGCATGCGGTTGGTTGTGGCCTGATGTTCCTGATATATTCATGAATGTTTGGTGTCTCATCCAGGACTGTGGTACTGACCTGCCCTCCTTCCTTCCACTTAGCGTACAGTCTCAATGTGCTGAACTTGGGGTGAAACCCTCCATGCATGGTAAGGAGCTTCCTGGTCTTGATGTCAGTGGCTTCTGTCTCCTGTGGCCAGCTTATTATCCCAGCAGGGTACCTGAGCACAGGCAGGGTGTAGGTTTTGATAGCCTGAATCTTGTTCTCACTATTCAGCTGACTCCTCAGGACTTGTCTGACCCTCTGCAGGTACTTGGTGGTTGTAGCTTTCCTAGCGGCCTCTTCCTGGTTCCCATTTGCACTTGCTCATGATACTTGTATATATGGCAGATATGGTTCTAAGGCTTACATGTACATACACAGTTTTCACTGAAAATCACCTTTGTAACATCCATCCATCTGCTTATCCAATTTGGGGTGTTGGTGGCGCTTCTATAAATTATTATATGCCAAAAATAATGAGATAATAACACTCAACTAAAAAAATTGATTATATGATGCTGTAATACTTTTATCTTCAATGACCTTTTATAAAGCAATAAGACCTGGTGTACAGTTGTTAACACTATAACATAACTGTCATCATATTTAATGATCTACAGTATAACTTCAATGTGATGTGACACAACTGGTCAAACAGCGATAAGTGGAAGAGCGATTTCATCCTGACTTCTTAAATGTTTAAGAGCATCTTAAGTGCATATTAATTTAATTAAAAAAAAATTGAATTATTATTTTAAGTGCTGTGATTATATTTTAAGCTCTGAACTCAGTTAAAGTTCATTAATGTTATACTGACAGCAGTACAGGCTTCAAAGTATATTGAATCTCTGGTTCTTTCGTTATTTTTATGGATACAATAAAATTGTACCATGTGTATAATAATAAGTGCTTTACAGAAAATATGTGCTCAGCTATATTAAGATATTTATGGGATATGGATGAGGAAAAGTCATGGCCACCTTAGGTTTGGGTGAAAATGGCCCGAAGCACACATATGAATCAAATGCAAAATGATTGAAAAAGAAGAAAAGTTTTGTTTTTGAATGACAAAGGGTCTGACAATCTAACCAAGATACAGTGCAAGGACCTGAGGAATCATCCAGTCGGGTGATGGACACTGATGGAGCAAAACTAGTTTTGGACAGAAGAATAGTTCAGTTGTCTTCATCGTCATGCAGATCCCATGAGCACCTGGTGAGAATTTCTGATAGAGATTGCTGCTGCAGAAGGAGGCCTTACAAGTTCATTCATTTTTTTCAAACCTGCAGTCTGAGTAATTATGGACAGGAACAGCACAGGTGTTATAAGTTCAGTTTTTTTTATCTTTAGTGCAAAATCACAACAAAAATCACTTCAAGACATTTTATATTGTAAGGTAAAGACCTCCAACAGTAAAGGCTCATAGAGCGACCCCCTATATCACCCGATGAGCAAGCACTTGGCGACACTGGGAAGGGAAAACTCCCTTTTAACAGGAAGAAATGTGAGAGCAACGCTCAGGGATAGGCAGCCAACTGCCACGCGTAGATCAGAACTCATTGGGTGAGTAATAATTTACTGAGTAACCCCAGAGACTTCATAAGTATCCTTGGCGAGTCTAAATGGACTGCTTCTTATATTTTATACATCATGCCTCTTTCATACAATGACTTCTTCCTACTCAGAAGTGCTTTCTATCTAGCATTCACATTCTGACAAAAGCATTGGAGATCAACATGGGGTTCAGAATGGCATGCAGACTACAGGGACTGAACCACCAACCTTCCAAATACTAGAGGACTCAGCACCAACTCCTGAGCCACAGCCACAGATACAGATACAGTCATCACTGAGGCAGAAATGATATTTCAACAATTAGAGCAGGCTAGATGGACCGCGTTTGTTTACTTCATGCACTCAGCTACAGCATCCCGATATCATCACAGGAAAGTGAGAGCATCAACTCCTTCCTTGGTTCCCCAGTGGAGCATGGTAATGAAAACCATAATGCAGAACCTTAAAACACAGGATACAGCAGTTGAACCTGCAACAGCCACATATGCCTCTGGCTGGGATCTCTTTCCAAGATGTGTACACTGATGATCAAGCTTTGAATGTGTACATGATGAAGCCTGTTTCAACATAGAGCAAGGAATGTCTGTTGTCTTTTAGCCAGACTAGTGATGATATGGATTAGCTGTCCCTGTGTCTATGCCCAGTGTTCTCTTTCTTCCTATCTTCTTGCTCGCCCAAACATACACACACACAAAACTCTGTTTCTGCTGCCTGCTTTCTTCACAGCGCATGCAGCCCTCTGGCTCAGCTCGCCAGTGTGGATTATGGCCCTCTCACGGCTATCATGATCTTACACAAACAACATTTGTCAGCTCATTTATCACTGTTCCCCCCCAGTTGTCCACTCTTGTCTATTCATCTATGCTCTATTTCTGCATCCCTGCCTCCAGGGTGAAAATGCACGCTACCTCCACAACTGAAAATAACCCCCAAAAGTCCCCTTTGATATTTACGCAAATCTGCAAACGTCAACAGGGATCAGTGATGCTTGAGTGACTTGCTAACACCCATTGTGTTTTTTGTAACAAGACATGATGCAAGCGCCTAGTGGAAATTTGCCATCATATCATCATTTGCATTGTCACTTTAGGGAAAGATTATCCATCTCTGAGTAAAAGTTATTCCAGGGATTTTGCACTCAGAGATGGGCTGTCTGAGGCTCACTGGGTCAGGTGCTGAGGTGTGAGCTATATACTCACACTTTGATAAAAGTCAGTGCTCACAATGGAATGAAAAATCTCTTACTGTCAGCCAGCAAGTGCAGACTTTGCAGCTTTAAAAGGTAAGGTTGGTTACTTTCAATAAATGACCTGACTGACCTTGGGGTTGGACCCTCTCTGATCCTCTGACAGCTGGACATGAATGTAAGGTGGGGGAGTGTAGCCTCCAAGTCAAAGTCTTGGCTGAATACCCTTTATCATACTAACAGACCTGGTAAGCACTTTCTACTGTTATGAATGAGTGCATGCATTCTCTATAACCAAACCCCTGGTTATAGAGAATGCATGCACTCATTCATAACGGTAGAAATATACATGGACCTAAAGTGTCTTTAGGTCCATGTATGGCTGTGTAGCCTTACATGGACCTAAAGACACTTTGTTGTCGGAAAGCAGGGGGATAATTCATGTAATCCAATTAGTAATTGCTGATATATCTGCATGGACATCAAGCATGTTACTTTAACCAATGATAATATATAATGAAGTGAAAAGGCAATTCAACTGTAAATAGAAACCTAAAATTGTGCTGATTGTGTAAATGGTGTAATTTGTGGTGGCTGTAGCTCGGGGTGTAGAGCAGGGCTTCTACTAATTGGAAGGTTGGCGTTTGGATCCCTGGCTGCTCCAGTCTTGAGCAAGATATTGAACCCTAAGTTGCTCTCTGAATACACCCACAGAGTTTGAGTTAGACAGAAAGCACTTAGGAGTGGAACCAAATGCACGTATGAAAGAGTGAATGAGGCATGTTGTATAAAGTGTTTTAAGTGTTCCAGTTGAGTAGAGAACCAGTTCCTTTACTTGTGGAGGACAAAGAGCAAGAACTAATCTTGGTACAGTTTGCCAAACTTTAAATCCCTCTTTCCAGTGTTTTTATTAGAATTGACTGACTATTCTACAGATATGTTTCTTTTTCTTTTATCCCTTTGGTCACTGAGATTAGAGTTATGGCTGCCTTCCCGTTCAGAGGCTTCTAAGATTGCTGCCGCTGTTAGGATACCTGCTTCTTGAAGGACTTTGCATCAGCTCATGGATTAACCAATTAACCTCTGCACCATCTTTTTGCCTTTTTTTATTCCAAAAGCATTGAAAGTGGTGATTTGTAGCTCACTATTTTATAAATAGTGTTGCAACTGGAAAGGAAGCTTAGACTGTTCTATTATTTGTTTATGAAGTTCTTGAAGAATTTTATGTTAATATTTGAGTCACTGCAAATCAGTCTGAGGGTCACTTGAGCCAGAATCTGGAATATAGCAAGCATCCAAAGTTTCAGAGCAGAACAAAGACTATGTTGAGAGCTGTGCTCCAAGGCACCTGGATTTACCTCACTGAAGAGGCAGCTAAAGGACACTGAGGGCTGCCATAATAATGATATGTTCCTTTTAAAGGAAATAATCAGTTACTTTATAGATACAATTTATTTGCTAAAATGACAAACCAAACCTCTTTTTCTAAATTATTTATTTGTTAAACTTTAGCATATTATTGGTGTAATCACACACCAACCAAAATAAAACATTTTAAAAATGTTTTGGTTTTTATAATAACTTTGCTCTCTCAATCAGCTTCGCGAGGTTGTCTCATGGACAAGACTGTTTCCAGTCCTGCTCATAGACTTCCCATGTGGCTGCTGTCCTCTTACTTGTTTAGTTTCTGTCCTATTTTTTCTTTGTTTTTGTTATAAAAACAAAACAAAAAACAATAAACTTACGTTTCCTTCTTTAGCAGGTATATATGTATATGTAATACATTCATCTTACTGAATTATAAACCTTCACCTGTACCTCCCTGTGGTTGGTTTATTTCAGCCCAATTTAAATAGCCTCTTCCATATGGTTGATAATGAGATGCGTCTGCTTCTTAAACTCTGGAAAGCATTGATGTGGGCTTCAATTTGAGGTGCCATTAATGTTTGATTTCTGTGACTGGTAATTCTAATGAACTCTTCCTCTGCAGCAGAGGGACCGCTGGGTCTCAGGTGGTCCTCACAAGAGCCTTTTTCATCAGTCTTTGATGGTTTTCTGAAGAAACTTTGACAAGTTCTTGAACTTTTCCGGACTGACTGACCTTCTTGTCAGGGTTCTCAAAGTGTAGCGTGACAGTCTTTGGTAACTTTTTAAGTAGCCCATGGGTGTGGCGAAGCAAAGGATGTACGACGGTACATTGCTTCCATCCATAGATGAGCTCAGAAGAAGTGAACCTTTTCTTCCTCTCAGTTATTCTGTCCTTGTCAACATAGTAGATTTTTACCTTACTACCACTGAAAATCATGAAATGCCACCTCACTGTCACAAATTGGCTTTGACTGTACTCATTTTTACATATCTATATAAGGACCATTTCAAAATGATCAGCCACATGATTCAAAAACCACATTGTATTTTAAATATCACCAAAATGACAGCAGTAATTAATTGCATACTCAATGACATGCAGAGATTGCTATTGTAGTGCATTTTTCCCAAAACTAGCAAACAGTCAGTCAAAGCTTAAAGAATTTCAGCCTCAGAGAATGTCATGGTCCTGGGTCGTTGACCCAGCATTTTGTGTTTATTCTGATTTGTATTAATTTAGGGTTGAATCTCTAGTTTGATGTTTTGTCAGCCCTACCTGTGCCT
>NW_024582765.1:480099-492226 GCF_018398535.1 Haplochromis burtoni
GTGTGTGTGTGTGTGTGTGTGTGTGTGTGTGTGTGTGTGTGTGTGTGTGTGTGTGTGTGTGTGTGTGTGTGTCTCCAATTATACAATTAGTGAGGAATGTAGGGCAGCAGCGGCGCAGTGCTGCTCGCCGAGCCCGGACAGCGCCTCACCTCGCTCGCCTCACATACACAAATATCGAAAAGGACGGTGGGAGACGTTCCTCGAGTTTCAGTCGAGCCACCGCCAGCGGCTGTAGCAGGAACTGAAAGCAAAGGTCAAAGGTGGAAATGGGTCGAAAAGTCCACAGTTTCAGCACGAGTGTGTGTGTGAGTGTGTGTGTGTGTGAGTGTGTGTGTGAGTGTGTGTGTGTGTGTGTGAGTGTGTGTGTGAGTGTGTGTGTGAGTGTGAGTGACCTCTTGGTGTTGTGGATGTTGCTTCCTCCCAGCACGATCCGGACTCCAGGTGTGCTGCGGTTCAGATTGTAAACAGTCAGAGCTTCTTCATACGTGGCCCCTCCGATCATAAACACCAGGATGTCCTGAGGCCTGAAACAGATCCACAGGTGTGAATCACGTCAGCACCTCTTCTCTGTGTCTGAGTCTCTCAGGTGAGTGCTACCTGTCTCTGAGGCTGCTCGCTCCCAGGTAAGGAAACTGGCTGTCCTTGAGTCGCCCTTTGATCATCTGGTCCAGCGTGTCGTGAAGCAGAGGCTGATGCTGAGTGTACACGTTCTCCACACCCTGACAACACACACACACACACACACACACACACACACACACACACACACACACACACACACACACACAATAGAAAAAAAAAGCCACAGTCTAAACCTGATTCATAAAATAACTGACGACATTTAACACGAACCGTTTGTGCTGAAGAGGTTCTGTGTGTTTGTTTGTACCTTTAGTCCTTTGAAAAACTGTTTGGTGATGGAGACCGCGTCTGTGGGTGTGATGAGGTCACTTCCTCTGATTCTCTTCCCACCGTACTCCACCGCAGCCTGAACCATCTGAACGAAGAGAAGGGAAAGCATGAGCTTTACTGCTCTCACAAAACACGGCCCTCATCTTTTCAGCCATCACGCTCAGCCAGGTTTTTAATCAGCACTGTGCATGAAAAAGCACGTTTTTAACCTCCACACGCCACAGACACACTCTGTGTTTGAATGCTTCAGAAAGCACGGACTCCTGGGCTGACTTATTATCAGAGCAAGTAATGCAAACCACACAGCAACGTATCGGTACGGATACGATGGAATATCTCGAGGTTTTGTCTCTGCCTGTCGGGGTCTTTGAACTTGAACTTTCCTTGAGAACAACCCTCAGCCTCATCCCTGTGCATATCTGTCTGCCCCAGGCTAACCATGTGTCATTTACACCCAAGGTTTTAGCACAGGTCTACATTTTAATCATCATCTTTACATAGAAACCAGCGAGTCAAGTCATGCTAACACCTAACTCAACTAAACCTTGTTAATCTGTTTTTTTAATGGACATTAAACTTTATTGTAACAGCTGTGAAAATAGCAACACTGGACGTGTTAGTCGAGCTGTGGACCCCCCAGTAGTCCCAGTTCAATTAAAAAGGAGGGGAGGGCTACTGCGCAGTACAGCCACGAAAGCCGTGTGAATGGCCCAACATCCTGTGTGCGAGTTATGTGTTGTATGACGGTGTGTGTGTGTGTGTGCGAGCACCCAGGCCCCCCCCCCACCTACACACCTACTCTCCGCCCCCGAGGGAAGCAGTCAGACGTGTCATTGTGAAGACGTTTCAGCATATTCGTGTCCAGATGTTTGGATCTGGATTGATGGAAAGATTTTGCTCCTACGTTACAGTTGGGAGGAAAACTGGCTCATCAATTTCAAAAAATAGCTTAGACATTGTTGTTAACCCTCGGGGGGCACAGACATTTCAACATTTTGTTCCCCAAGTAGGTATTTCTCCATTCAGCTGATTGTAGTTAAAGTTTTCCTGTATTATCGCTTGCAGCTGCTGATATTCTCGAAATTTACAACTTCTTTAAATGAAATAAACATCTTGTATTTTTTATCCCTTTTCATGCCACAATGATCTGATTGTTCCCAATGGCTGTTAGTTTACCTGGGATAAGTAAGCACCTACCAGGCGGTCAGCGGGTGTTTATGGCTTTTAAAGCAGTTATGATGCTTAATACTGGAGCTTATGAAGGGCAGAGGAGAGATTTTTGCTTGAACACATAATGCTTGTTCTATGATCAACCAGGTCTGAGAGCCTGGTGGAAACATTTATACCTGGATATCCGATGTTACCTGACTGCTGGTGGTATTTACAACTCAGAGACAGAACATCTGACATGGATGAGAACTTATAAGTGTGATCGTCTTTATATTGAGGTTCGTGAGTTCCTAAGGAAACACATCGTCAGCATAATGAACTCCTTTAACATCCACGTTTGGTCAGATTGCTGCCACTAGTGGCTCGATAAAAATGACAGGAAGTGAGGGAGAAAGCAGACAGGCCTGTCTAACGCCCCTCTGTAGACAGACGCTTTGTCAAGTACGAGCCTTTATCCTAGCACGAGCGTTTGGAGAGCTGTCTGTTACCCTGCGGTGACGCTCAGACACTCCTCTTCTGCTCAGCTCGTCCATCAGAGATGACAGGATGCTGCTGCTGTGGCGCTCGTACCTCAGAGCGTAGAGCATGACGAGGCGCACGGCGTCCAGCTCAGACACGCGTGGATTTTGCAGCAGTCGCCGCACATTCTGAAAGAAGATATTGTGTTATGGCCCAAACAAGCAGGAAAGGAAGACAGGAAGTCAACACAACGCATCCAGAATGACCTTCATTTATGACACATTCAAAAAACCCGTGAAGCTCAGGAGGACGGAACAGCTGACATTTACCTGCTGAGCGCTCGAGTGGTCATTCTGACAGGCCAACTCCTGCTCCACCTCCGACACCTCCATCAGCTGCCGCTCCGACACTAGTCGGGACAGCTCGCCCACCACCGTCACATGTTTGGACACGGTCCCCGACATCTTCTTAAACTGGGGGTAGTTATCTACAAATGCCTACAGTGGGTGACAAAGGACACAAATCATCAACATTTTTTACAAAGCATCACATAATTAAAACATTCGAACATTCCACAAATACAAGAAAAAATAAATGTAAAAGTTTTCCTTCCATCCATTTTCTGCTCCAGGTCCAGCAGTTTGAGCACAGAAGCCCAGGCCTTCCTGGGTCTGGCCTGAGCCCTCTTCCCAGGGACACGCCCAACATTCAGTTTAATTATATTTTATTTATAAAGCGTCAAATTACAAAAGCAACAGTCGCCTCAGGGCACTTTATACTGTAAGGTAGACCCTACAATATCACATAGAGAGAAAAACCCAACAATCATATGACCCCCTATGAGCAACACTTCGGCAACGTTGGGAAGGAAAAACGGACACTCATAAGCTCATCCAGCGTTCCCTGACCAGGATGAAAAGCACATTGCTCCCCCTGAATCCAAGGTTCGGCTAACAGATGGGCTCTCCTCTCCATCACCCTGGCATAGAGGCTGAGGAGTGTGATCCCGCTAAAGCGGGACGGTTCTCCCATTCCAAGGGAACTCTCCCTGCTCTATTCCGGCCCATTTGTCAGCCAATCAACATCCAGCAGCTCACGTCATCTGATTCCAACAACCAGCAGTCAGGAGGGCTGCAGGGAGCGCATCTCGGGTGAGGGAAAACTGCTCTGCTGTCTGACTTCTGTGCACAGACGGACACATCTGTGGTCCATAAAACCAGATTTAGGGACCTCGGGTCACATCTCATCCACCCTGTTGGCCCTGACTGGATAACTTTTTAAATACGTCAACCTCAGCGACTCACTGGGTGATGAGTACAAATAAAAGTCTTAAACACAGGAGACTCCAAATCACAAGTTAGGAAATGCACGTTTCTGGGCCACGCCCCAACAACGCGATCTTTAAGCCTTACGGTTGTTATCCATTCAATTTCATCCGTCCAACCATCCTCTTCTGAATGTCTTGATGCTCAATCATCCAGGTAAGTAAATCTCCAAAAGTTGATTCTGTTCTGGACGTAGCGTTTGTGGGAGAAACGTTTCGTCATCATCAGGTGACGTCTTCAGTCTCAGCTGACTGTTGGTCTCGTACGACGTTACATCTCTCTTCACTTGCATCCCAGTCACAGAAGCGTTGGAGGTAGTCCGTAAGAGACTACAGGATCACCGTCAGCATCGACCAAGTGTGTTTGAACTGTGTCTTCATTCCACCTACTTCACATGCAAGGGTCAGTTCTACAGGCAGAAACATGGGTGTGCCATGGGCTCCCCAGTTTCACCCATCGTGGCCAATTTGTACATGGAAGAAGTGGAAAAGAGGGCTTTGCTATCCTACCCTGGAACACCACCAAGCCATTGGTTCAGGTATGTGGATGACACCTGGGTGAAAATCCAATCTCAGGACGTTCCACAATTCACAGATCACATTAACTCATCAAATTCATCAGGGAGGATATGAAAAGTGGCAGGTTAGCCTTCTTAGACTGTGAGATTTCCATCAGGGCTTTGATCAGTGGCCATGAGAATTTGCATAATTACGATGAAGGACCTGACCTCCCAGCCCATTGTTCCTTCAGTGGCTGGTTTCAGTCATTATGCAGATGCACTGTTTCTAAGATTGAAACCTGCAGTCAGCTGAGACTGAAGACGTCACCTGATGATGACGAAACGTTTCTCCCACAAAACGCTGCGTCCAGATGAACAGAGTCAACTTTTGGAGATCCTCTTCTGAAGCAGAGTCACGGTGGGTAAGCAGGTTCTTACAGACATCCTCCCCCCGCCTCACACTTTCCCTCCTGGGAGCTACGAGGCCTTCTGAGGCTAGTCAAGGGGTTTTTGTGTCTACCCTGGGATCTCCTCCCTGTGCCCAGAACGCCTCCAACGGACGGTGCCATGGAGGCATCCTAATCAGATACCCAAACCACCTCAGCTGGCTCCTTTTAACACACAAGAGTTACTCGATCTGTAAGGCTGAGCTCAGCAACCCTGCACAGGAACCTCATTTCAGCTGCCTTTCAGATTTCATGACCACAGCTGAGGGCTGGAATGTAGGCGGACTGGTAAATCAAGAACTTTGGCCACCTCTCTCTTCACCACGACAGTCCGATACAACGCCCACATTCCTGCTGACACCAACTTGCTGGCCCGATTCACACTCCACCTCCCCATCATTTCAACTCTCTTGCTTGTGGCGACCTCCATCCTCCAATCCAGAGGGAGCATTCCAACATTTTTCAGCAGTTGCTATGACGGGGAAATTAACTACAGAGGCCAAACCAGTTGTGTATCAGGCTGTAAACATGATTATTTCTGCATTTTAACACAGGAGTCTAAGGGGACTGACTCCCTGCTGAAGCCTCTGGACTGCAGAGGAACTCACATTTCCAGCGCTGGGGTCGATGTTCGTGTAGTAAAACCTTTAAACTTGTATCAGTAAACAAGCTGAGCCCCGGCTGGAGCCTGACCTTCATGTCTGAGATGGACTCCAGCTTCTGTTGTCCTTTTGGCTTTTTCTTTTGGAAATCCTCCATCAGGTTCTTTATGTTGGTGCCAATCTCTCCAAAGTTCAGGTACAGGTTCTAACGAGGAGACGAGAGAGCGAGGTTAGTGACTGCTAGGACTCGTTTCTGCTCTGAGAGTTACCATTGTAACCTGGACTGAAGGGGCAGCTGAAACATCACATTTTTAAAGTCTGCTAGAAACCTACCAACATGACGAGCGCAGCTTGTTTCTGTCACTCGTTTCAATCCTATTAACGCTGAGCACAGATGCTGACAGATGTGAGCAGATGTGCTGCTGTGTGAGACTCACGTTGGCGTAGAACTCGTCATTCTCAGCTGACAGGACCACCTCTCTCAGGTCTTTGCTGATCCCGGGCACTCTGGACAGGTCGATCCTGTTGTTGTTGAGGCCAAGCAGCTCGTGGACCATCGCCTGGTATGTCCACTGCAACACAGCGAAAGCTCGTAAACACGCACACGTGTGAAAGATGACAGAATTATTAAAAGTGCAAAATGATGTCACAGAGGACAGCGAGCGGTCACCTGATTGAGCAACGGCGTGATGGCATCGTCGCTGCGGTCCAGGATAAGCAGCAGAGGAGGAACTTCAGTCTTCCTGAAGTCAAACAGCTCGTACTCCTTCGTGATGATTTGCTGACAACAAACAAATAAAATACTGAGTAGTACTTTTATTCTTCAGAGTATTACTTGAGTAAAAGTGTTAACAGCTTGAGGCTCAAGTGCTTAAACCCAAGTGCTCAGGTTACAGCACAGAGCTGACATCATCTTTGACCAGCCAACAGGACACTCGGTGCTAAAATAACCTGTAGTGGCATTAAAAGCACTTTTCAGTGAGTGTGTGATGACGTGTGTGATGATGTTGCTGTGGAAACCTTGACGCTCTCCGCGAGCCGCTTGGACATGTCTGAGGACAACTGGTAGCGGATCATCGGACATTTCTTCAGAGCAAGCAGGACGGAGGTCAGTCCCTGAGTGCAGCGTGCCAACATAGAGGGTTCCCAGCTCCGCCCCTAAAACACACACAGGTGATGTGAATGCAGCATGTGGAGCTTTTTAGGGCGGAGCTCTGACAGCTGAGGTCCATGTGGTTCTTACCCGAGTGACTCCCTGCAGGTTCAGAGAGAACAGGTGAGGATTCACAGCGATGAAGTCTCCGTAGAACTCCTGCAGACACACACACACACACACACACACAGTAAGCTATACTTCTGCTACTTTGGTTTTGATGATGTCACTCAGGTGTGTAAACGGTTAGGACTGTGTTCACAGCAAACATGGCGCCGAGTTTGTCCTCGTGATGCTCACGTGGGCAGGACGACAGCTTGCCAGGACATCCTATGAATTCTCAGACCTCGGCACAGTTTTGTTCTGTGTCTGCTTTAAAATTAAATTTGATCAAACAGCTCGGCCCGACCAAACCGCCATAGTAAGCTCCTCCTCCATTTGTGACTGTCAGCATCTCACCTGACACTTGGAGAAATGATGATGTAGCACTGATGGTCATGCAGGCCAAGCTGGATGTTAATAGCAAGGAATTCTTTCATATTACATACATAACCGTAGCATGTTGGGCTACATGTTACTGATGTCATCAAATGAAGGCGTCACAGAGGAACACTTTCAGCTCTAGTCAACTTAAACTCTGATTATAAACAAGTATTTGTTGTATTATTAGAGGAAATGTTTAATCAGTGAAATAATGATCTGTCCAAAGCTTGAAGGTTTCCACATGTCAGACGTGAATCACGGTTAACTGGATCCAGCCTAAAAATCACAAACGTGCCACCGTTACCCAAATCACTACGTTCACTGATGAGATGGAAACACCAACAGCTGTTTTTCTGCTCCTGATCTCACGCTCAGTTGCTCCTTTGACTCAAACCTCATAATTAGTTGAAAAGAACAACCCGACAGAGCAAACGGTCGAGCTCACAGGATTCATGCTGGTTAATGAAACTGAAACAATGAGAAGATGACACAAAGATTTAACCCTGCAGCATCAGCTGACCTCTCTCTGCAACAAGGAGGTGAAGACAGAAAAAGACCCTGGACTAATATTATTATATTAATGTTGTTAAGATGTATTTTGGCAGAGTCAAGTTCAGCTAAGAATGAGCCGCCATGACTGACAGAGAGATCTTACATCATGTAGAAATATTAAACCCCCACGCTTCCTCGGAGGTCCTGACACTCACCTGGACTTCAGCCACCACTTCCTGTTCATCAGCCTCAGCCAAGGCCTTGATCTCACTCTTACTGATCACGTTGCTAAAGTCTGAAACACACACACAGACACACACACACACACACACAGACACAGAGCAGTCAGTTGATGGACTTCAGGTACAAACAAACTTCTGCCCCAAACCAAACTCCAGAGAAGAAATCTCTGATATCTGTTCAGCTGACCAGTCCACAGCTGTAAGTGGAAGATACCTCACATTTGATGACAGTGTCACCCTGTTTAATCAGACTGGCGTCGTTAAAAGCAGCAGGATTCGCTTTTAGCAGCCCCTCTTCAATGTGTATAACGAATTTTCTGATAAGATCGCTGATCTCTAGGATTCTGCAGCAAAGTTGTGTATCTTAGCTTCCGAACTATGTTTGAACTGTCCGAGGACGACGAGTGTCAAACCAGCAACCCTGTTCTCCTCTCACTCCAGCCCTAACTGTCACTGTGGAAACTTACAGATGAAGTAGACGCTGTACTTGGGCCTCCTCAGCTCCTGGATCAGGTGCTCCACATTCTCCTGCAGCAAGCACACAAACACACAGTTGCAGATGGTGTTACCTCACACACAGACACACACAGAGTTACTCAGAGGGCGGTTTGTACCTTGGTGGGCCGCAAGAAGCAGATGGCTTTAAGGTGCTTCATGTTATCCCTGTTCTGAGAGTCAATCCGCTCAAACAGGTAAACCTCCTTCTGCAGGATCTCAGACTGAGTGTACACCACGCTCACTATACTGGTCTGAACACACACACACACACACACACACACACACACACACACACACACACACACACAGTAACGTTGCTGTAAACACTGCTGAGCACCAGCACCGCTAACAGTCCTGGGTCGGTCCTCACCGTCTCCTTGTCCATGAGCAGCACCTTCATCCCGGGCCCGCTGATCTCGATCATCTTGGAGATGTACTGCTTCACCGCGAGCGTCACATTCATGATGGCGACACTCAGAGACCACAAACAAAAACAAATAAACAAAGAGCAGCGGCTGCAGAGAGGGTTTTTTCGTCTCTTTACCTGCGGAGCTGCTATAACAACACTGGAGCAAACTTCCTTCCGGGTCCCTGACGTCACGTGCCGCACGCACTCTGCTTGCGTCATCGGGTTCTGAGAGATTTTTCTAAACTGTTAATAATAATAATAATAACAATAGTAATAATAATAATAATAATTTATTTGTCCTTCTTGTTCCATTGTACTATATATTGTTGCTTTTGTTTGCCATGTATGTCTACTATTTAGGCTGAACTGGAATGACTGGCTGTTCATTTTGCAATTTCAATAAAGTTTGGAAAAAAAAAACTGTTAATAATAATAATAATAATAACAATAGTAATAATAATAATAATGCACGTTGATATTGCCTTTTAGGCTGACGTAGAATAACATCCTTCAGTCAGAATTTTAAAATGGAAAAACGTAAATTACACAATTCCACTCGTGAAATGCTTTATTTATACCAAAAACAACAACAACAAATACTAGTCTTCGTTAACATGTATATTATTTGCATGTAAATATATATGTAAATATATTTACTGATTTCTTTTTACATTTTGTTGGTTGTTGTGTTAGAAATCGCCACACCATCCTAACACTTTGGAAAGCTGGAAAGTTTAGGTAGGTAGATTCCGGAGCTGTTACATTAGAGCCTTTGATGGTCGCCGTTCATGTCTTTAATCAGAGTTTATAGACTCTGTAAATAAAAACAGTCCCAAACTGATTAATTCTGTGTTGCTAATAATTAGCTTAGCATTAGCATGCCAAAGATAAGAAGCATGCCACAACTGTTAGCGTGCCGACATAGCGCTGAACTCTACTTAAACTGGCAGAGTGTGGTGCTTAAACTGAGCGTATTTATCGTCGATAAGCAAAAACATCCGGTTACGAGGAAGAAAACATTTAATAAGCCACATATCAAAACAGCTGCTGTGAGCCCCACGGAGAGGTATCACTCCGCTCCGTCTGAATGTAGTCCCGTAACAGCAGCGCAAACGGGAGGTTGTTGGCGGAGGGATACGGTTGTGCTGGCAGGAGCAAACGACATCTCCAACGTGTATGTGAAGACCACACATTATTCATTTTATTCCTAAAAGAAAAGCACACTGTTCACAGGCGGAATTTTAACGGAATATATAATTGTTTTGCACATTAAATGTCCGGATAAGGTAAGCGTCTGGTTGGTATACTTTTTCAATGGATGTCATCCAGAGTTATTGAAGTCTCTGAGTTAGCAGCTCGGCTAGTTAGCATAGTTAGCTCAATGCTAAGCTGCAGTGTGGAGAGACTGTAGGGAAAGATAATGGTGTATAGATTTGTTTTTATCACTCAACTTTTAGTAGTTAGAAATCAGTAAGTGACACGTTGTTGAGCTTTAGCATGCTAAGCTGCAGCTGTGGTTACTGAATGTGTTTTAATTGAGTTTTGAAACTTGCTCATGAACTAAATGTATTAACGTTTTTTAAGCTCTGTTGCTTCTAATAGAGTTTAAGGTCACCTATAACAACTTTGAGCTACTCCCTTTATCAGCTACTAATGAAATCTTTGTTGTTGAAAATAAAATATTAATACGAGCTCCTTATTGATGAAGTTGGCACTGCTAACTTTGAGATAGCCACTAGCAGAATGCTCATACAGAGCAGCTGACATATTTATGAATGAAAAAGGTTCAGATCTGTGTAGAGCTGCAACACTAAACTCGTTGAGCTTTGAATTAGCTTTTTAAAATTAGTTTTTGAAGATTTAAGCCAGAAGGAAATAATTTTAGTTTGAGATTTCCTTTTTTTGTTCAAAAATAACATTGGTATAATTAGCCACATGCTCTTTGTTAGGAACCCCTGTGAAATGCTTTTATAAAGCTTATTTTGACTGATGTCCTGTTTGAATTGCAGAGTTGATTTATTAGACTGTATTAAAAAGGAGGTCTCTATAGATAATTTCCCTGTTCAGAACAACTGTACCTGGTGAATGTTTTTATAACTCACCTGTTCAAATTGGATTAATGCTTAATATTTGCATTTTTTAGAGGCATGTTTGGCCGATGGGTGCACACTGACGGAGGTGGTTCTAGCTGCTAGCTGGAGCCTCTAGTTTTTGTGCAGGTTTGTCTCACAGGTGTGTCCTTCCAGCAGGCAAGGAGATGACGACAGAGGTGGAGAGGCCAGCAGGAGGCACAGCTGACCAGGAGATGAAATGTAATGAAGAGGAGGAAGAGGTCCTGCAAGAAAAGGATGATGAAGGTTAAAAAAAAAAACCCCAAACAAACAATTCTTTACAATGAAATGAATTCAGCATATGCAGGTTATCCTTCCATTATCTCAATTCACTTAACTAACGGCCGTGTCTAAGAATCTGTATTTATTAATGATGCTCATCAGGGAAGCGCAAAGATTTTAGAGGCTGCTTAAAAACTTTACACCCTCCTACTCTTTCTGCAGAGGTCCGAAGGACCAGCAATGATGACATTTTATTCCATGACGTAAATTAGTCTTTATATATGTAGCGTCTCATGTCCCCTTTAAATGACGAGTAAGTCTCGCACCAATTGTGATGATTAGTCCACTAATGTGGCACCACGGACGCGGCCTTCACCCAAAAGCCAAAAGCTTTGGAATTTAACATCAGTAAGGCCTTCAGATCAAATAGACCAAATACGATTGAGTCTATAGGATTTCAGTAGGAAGCTGTTAGCATTTGGGTAAAGTTCAGCACCTGATAAAAGCAAAGTGACCGTAGAGTTTCCTCTTAAATTCAAATTGGCTGATTGTTGTGATCAGACAGTCAGCTGATTAAGTGTGTGTGTCGTGTTCAGGTCTGCAGGAGGACGCTGACCCCCCACCAGTCCATATCATCCCTCTCCCAGTCCAGCCTAATGCAGAGAACAGCTGCGGGCCCCTCACAGACAGCAGCGCAATGGAGGTACTGGTTGATTTTTGATTATAGATCGACTGCTGGTTGTTGATTATAGATCATCTGCAACATTTCAAACATGTGATGTGTTCAGTCTGCAGGTGCTTCTCTAAGCTTCAGGGTCAACGGTCAGCTGGTCCCCCTGCTGCCTGGAGGTCAGTCCCAAACACTTTCAAGTAGAAGTACTTCATTAATATCTTTGTTCATACTAGAGATGGACCGATCCGATATTACGTATCGGTATCGGTCCGATACTGACCTAAATTACTGGATCGGATATCAGAGAGAAATAAAAGATGTAATCCGATCCATTAAATATCACACAAGCACCTCACAAAACCTGCGACACGGCGTAACTCTGCTCATAACCGCAGCACGTCGCAGCAGTGTGCTCACGTGATAGAGCGGCT
>NW_024582765.1:499591-502108 GCF_018398535.1 Haplochromis burtoni
CCCCCCCCCAATTTTTGCACATGTCGAGGAGCGTGTCAGGCTACATTTCACTGTGTGTTATACTTGTATAACTATGCATGTGACAAATAATAAAGAACCTAGAACACTAAGAAAACCAAAGAGGTCATTGTCGACTTCAGGAGGCACAGCACTGACTTAGCCCCCCCTATACATAAACAGGGAGTGAGTGGAGAGGGTCCACACCTTCCGTTTTCTTGGTGTCCTCATCTCTGCTGACATCTCCTGGACAGACAACACCACAGTGGTCATCAAGAAGGTCCAACAGCGGCAGCAGAAGGTTGGAGTACAAACTGAACTCCAACCTGCTGCTGACCTTCTACTGCTCCATTGAGAGCCTGCTGACATACTGCATCACAGTATGGTACAGCAGTTAGACTAAGGCGGACAGAGAGAGACTTTAGAGTGTAGTCAAGGCAGCACAGAAGGTCATTGGCTGCCCGCCCCTGCGCACGCGCTCGCACACACACACACACACACACAGAGAAGAAAAGCACACAAATCTTCAGTCTTCATCTGCAGTCAACAGTGGTCCGCCTTCTTGGATCCATTCCACCTGTCCGTGGACTCAAACTGTTCAGTTCAGTTGTATCAAGTCGTGGTGGGTTTTGCTTTACTAACATGCACCTTGGGTATAGGTAAATGGGCCCCTTGGCTATAATTTCTGACTAAGTATTACAGCAAAATGACCTGGGAAGAAGAATTGGACAGAAGAGCGGTAATAAGACTTTTAATTAATTTGAAACATGTAAACACATTTTTTAAAATGACTATTATGGTTATTGGTATTAATCTTATTTCGTAGCTCTTCCCCAGTGGGGTTGATTGTTAATTGAGTCAATTAACTGATAGCACATTGTGCTGCTGTCGGTGTTTGTGTTGTTTTCATGCTCAGGTCACATTTCATATCTGCCTATTTTTGTATTGGGTGTCTGTTATTTTTCTGCAGTAAATGCAGCAAAGTAAATCCTTGATAAGAAAAACTAAAAACTAACAAACTATTATAAATTTAAAGTAAAGTAACTTGATGTATGCATCAGCCCATCCAGAAAAATAATCTGGATGGGCTGTATCGCACCACAAGAGCACAGGATGGTGAGATCTGGTTGGCAGGGCCCAATTTGAGATCAAAAAAATCGCTTTAATTATAAATATGAAATAGTACGTATTTGTCCTGCCAATTTATGGAGAATGTTAATGCAAGGATTACCACAGTCAATTCACAGTAACAAAGTTCCTGAGTGTATTGTCCTGATTTGCTGGGGCTTCCAGGTATTCACCCACAGTCCAAAGACATTCCCGTTACTCTAATCCTAGTGATTGTAAATTAGCCGTAGGTCCAAATGTGATAGTGTGCAGTTGGTTGTTTCTCGGTGTTAGTTCTGCGATAAAATGGCAACATGCCCAGAGTGTTGTCTCTACTCTTGCCCCGTGACAGCTGGGATAAGCTCCAGCCCCAAAGCTACCTGACTCGGATATGTGGTTAAGACAATTAGCTGAATTTTTCATCCTTTTGGTCTTCTTGACATTTATTCAATGCTGACACTGCAGGCACATTTGATTTTATTTGTGGTTTTTGTTGTTACTTATACTCATAAAATGACAATTATAAGTATCATAGAACATCATTTTTAAAAGCACGTTACAAAATACTATGTACAGTTAATAAACCTAATGGGGTTATACTTAAAGATGAGCTGCTTTTAAAGTAACTAAATACAATTGTCACTCATTTACATAAATTGCAACAAATGTTGCACAGTGGGCATAGTTGGTTGTTGCTCTTCACAAAATACAGCAGAGTTGGGCCTGCAGCGAGCACTGGTGTGGTGACTGGGTGCTGGTAGGGAAGTGTTGGTAATAATTGCATCCATCTATCAAACCCCAGGTCAGTGTCACCACTTTAAATGACAGCATCCTATGGTGCAGCTGCTGACTGGGCATTGTCAGCAATGTTATCATGCAGTACTTTTGGAGCACTGTGTTGGAAATTGGCAACAGCAAAGAAAGAGGCCAGCAGCAGAGGTGTGGAGCTTGACCCGATGCTGTCACCAGACTAGAGACTGCAAAATAGCAGCTATAGGGTCAGAGATAATGCAATTCATCCTGGAGGTGTAAACATTACAGGTGTCACATAGGCTAAAGGAGATTTTGAAATAGTATTTCAAAGCTAATGACTAAAATATGAGCCTATAGCACATTTTATCTGGAAATTGCAGAAATACAACAGAATTAATTTAATCTCAGCAAAGTTGGTGATTTTGAATCAAAGTATGTATATTACAAAGACATTGTTGTTGGTGGGGACTTCTTATATCATGACACTGACGAGTTGTACTCACAATTTAATGAAATGTTATTTCACATGCTTCCCTGAATCACTGTGGCTTTGTTGGTCTTTGTGCACTCGTTAAATACAGAGAGTGCAGAATTATTAGGCAAATGAGTATTTTGTCCACATCATCCTCTTCATGCATGTTGTCTTACTCCAAGCTGTAT
>NW_024582765.1:502128-511964 GCF_018398535.1 Haplochromis burtoni
GGATTCATATCGGTATCGGCCGATATCCAAATTTATGATATCGGTATCGGACATAAAAAAAACTGGTATCGTGCCATCTGTAGTTCATACAATCTGCCCTCGTGAGTCAGTCGCCGCTAAACATTGACCCTGGAGCTCTGTGTTCATGTTTGACCCTTTTGTGCCCTCCACAAAAAAAAATGTGCACACACAAAATTGCCATAAACTCCTCATACGACTATTTTCTTTTTTTTCATAAATCACTTAATGACTTGGAGACCTTTTCAAAATGATAAAACATTAAATTATTTTCACTATTTAATCATTTAAATGCCAATTTAAACATTTGAATTAAGTATTTATTACAATAATTCACAAAAACAATTCTTTTCCTGGATAGCCTGAGTATTACTTCATAGTTCATATGTTCTGTTATATTTATCTTTTGTTGTTGAAGTTTGCATAATAACTGTTTCCACTGATGACTCAGATCTTGATTAGAAAATGGTTTCAGACACACAAATCACTCTGGGGCCTCCATGGTGGTCTCACGGCTCCATCGTATAACTTGCAGTAATACAAGTGTCATGCATTGGCCTACAACAGGAAAAAGGTTGAATCCGGGCAAATAGAGTAAAAATGTCAAATATCACGACTATTCTTCAAAATAAAATGCTGACATTACAGAATGCATGGTTTTATACTGTAGTGGCAGAGAGATTAAACATGTGGTTTCAATGGAAATAAATGTGGCGTTTTTTGTCCAAAAGGTGTCGAGAGGCAAAAGATTTTCTCCAAGACTCTAATCAGCAGGGCTGGGCAATCTCAGAACTCGGGGGCCGGTGTCCCTGCAGGTTTTAGATGTGTCCTCGAACCAACACAGCTGATTTAAATGGCTAAATTAGCTCCTCAACATGTCCTGAAGTTCTCCAGAGGCCTGGTAACGAACTAATCGTGTGATTCAGGTGTGTTGACCCAGGGTGAGATCTAAAGCCTGCAGGGACACCGGCCCTCGAGGCCTGAGATTGCCCAGCCCTGCTCTAATCACTAGGGCTGGGCATCGTCACTGATTTCTAGAACCGATTCGATTTGAATCTGGGAAGTTTTGACTGAAACAGTCAGAAATGTTTTAATTGTGATCATTCAGTACTAATTCGTCAGGTCTGCGCTTTGTGTTTATATCTTTGTGCTCTCATTTGCTGTTTTAGCTGTTTGGTGGTTGTTGAAACAGTTTTGTGAACTTTAACCTGAGATTCTGGCAAAATACATTTATATTTAAAAATCGATTCAGGATTTAATGAATCGATATCACTTTAAAGATAAAATCGATGTGAATTGATAAATCAATTATTGAAACCCACCCCTACTAATCACCACCGATGTCCCCCATACTATTTATTATATGGAAAATGACTGTTTTTCTGTGAGTGGTTGCCATAAATAATGAATAATTAAAAGGTCTAAACTGGCATTTCTAGGGTTGAAATCCTAAAAATGGTTTGTTTTGATCAAACGGCTCATGTTGTGTGTGTCATGTGTTTCTGCGTCTATCCTGCAGGGGGCACTGCAAAGCTGAAGTTGCGCGCTCATCCTGAAGGTTCAGCCAGTGGTTTCACCACGGTCCAGATCCCTGTCACGCTGACCCTTCACAGTCCTGCAGGGATCCAGTACATCAGCACCACTGCCTCTCTGAGTGCCTCCCCTGCTCCTGCCCCCACACCCATCATCACAGGTAATCCCTCCGCCAGCAGATGTGGAGCAGTTCAGGTGTTCCTCAGGCTAACGCAGACTCTCTGTGCTCCAGGCGTGATCTGTGGTGAAGCAGCTCAGAAGGTTCTGATCGACCACAACGTGAACTTCAACCCTCCGACCGGGTTAAAGAATCAACATTCTGCTGCGGCATCACCATTCACCTCATCACAGGCCACGCCCCCCCCAGCACCTGGCAGGACCAAAAAGCGTCCGAGCAGCAGATCTGCAGCACCGCACACACTGCTGCACAAAGGTTTGACAACTCGTCTGTGTGCTCAAGTCTGCAGAGATGATAGAGAGCAAGCCAAATAAATCCCGTCGTACCTCAGTATGTAGGCGGTTTGAACTCATCGCCATGACTCTAAGCAAGACGAGACCATACAGAGTTAGAACATTTAAATTTCAGCCCCAGTTTGAATTCAGTGATCATAAAAGCTGTATCATCTGGGTAAAACTGCTCGTTTACCCCTATTTTTACTACAGATGCTTGTAAATCAAGTGAAGTCATTCTGTGTACGTACAGTAAGTAAAACCTCAGTGTTCAGCTTAATCCAACATGACCAAAGAGTTAACTAGTACTAGATGTCAGGGTTCACTTCCTTTATTCATCATACAGTGTTCCTAGTTTGTCCTTGTTTTTGATCTTCTTTGGTTTGGTTTTTATGTTGTTAGCGGTTGTTCTTACAGAAAGGAAGCCCGTAAGAGTTTAACTCATATTAATAATGATAATGATAATGATAATAATAATAATAATAATAATAATAATAATGATGATGATGATGATGATGATGATAATGATAATGATGATAATGGAGTGGATTTATATAGCGCTTTTCAAGGCACCCAAAGCGCTTTACAATGCCACTATTCATTCACTCTCTAATTCACACACTGGTGGAGGCAGCTACAGTTGTAGCCACAGCTGCCCTGGGGCAGACTGACAGAAGCGAGGCTGCCATATCGCGCCATCGGCCCCTCTGACCACCACCAGTAGGCGGCAGGGTAAACTGTCTTGCCCAAGGACACAACGACCAGGACAGAGAGCCCGGGGATCGAACTGGCGACCTTCCGGTTACAGATACGCTTCCCAACCCAGTATTTCTGTACTAGTCTCTTGCGGTAAATGTCAGTGTCACAGGGTCAGCTTCCTGTTTCTACAGAAAACTGTGTCTGGTGAAATATGTGTAACATAACATTTGAAGCATAATCGAATAAAACAATAAAAACTCCCTAACATAGTAAAAGAAAGTTCTTAACTTTAAAGTTAGGTCCTGATCACATACCTCTGAAGATTACGGTACCTCCGTCTCTCAGTCCTGTGATCTGATTGGTCAGTTGTCAGGCTGTCAGTAGACCTTTACCTGCACCGTTAGGTTACCATGGTGATTTAGTCAGCTTCATTATTGATAAAAAGCTGACACAAACCCAAAGATGACCCCTAACCCTGTGATAAGACTTCGTGATTCAGACTCGGATGAAGATGTGGACGTAGGTGAAGACACAGGTGTGAGGGAACACGGATGCTGAGGAATGAGGTTAGGACTCAGGTGAGGTGGGGGCTTCAGCTCTGAGTGCTGTTATCGTGGACTCAGGGCTGTGGTTAGGGTTCAGGTGAGGTGGACTGTGTTGTAAAGGATTCAGGTGCAGGTCTGCTAGGTTGGAATTCTGCTAAGGTGTAGACTTGGATATGTGCTCAGCTGTCGTGTCCCCCCTCAGGTGAGTTGGGTCCCGTGCGCCCCCCCGACTGCCTCGTCTGCACATCGCAGTACAAATTGATCACAGAGCTGCGAGGATTCATGTGTGTAAGTCCTGCACAGCCACCTCTTTACACCTCTACCTGTGTCATCACACAGCCTGATTAAAACCCTCTTCCCCATCTTCAGATGTGCAGCCCAGCCATCATGCAGAGTCTGAGGAACCTGAAGAGGAAGAAGAAAAGCAAACACCACAGGGGGAGCAGGGACAAAATCAGAACCCTGAAACCCAGCAGAGACTCTCAAACCAACAGTAGGGTGTCCAAAACCAGACCAGGACCCTCTGCTGTGAGTTCACACTGCTGATCAATGAGGATCTACTCCAAGAGAGTCGCGCGATGAACCTTTGTCATGTCATGTGACGTCATTCTCCTTCCTGTGTGTCTCCTTAGTCTAAAGGTGTTTCTCCTTCTCAGAGGGCTCACTGGTCATCTGGTGATCTCCTGACCAGTCAGGTTAGCGCCTCCGCCTCCCTTCCGTCCCTCTGCGACCCTTCTGAGCCAGATCTGTTTGGATCCCTGCCCAGCTCGCCTCACGGCAAACTCGTGATCCTTGTGGAGGATTTTTATTATGGCTCCGCCCCCGGACAACACCCTAAGAAATGCAACCTGATGGGCGCAAAGTACAGCGAGCCATACCGCTGCATCCACTGCCCCAAGACGCTCGACAACAACATCGAGTGAGCCTCTGGAGATTGTCTTAAACCTGCCTTCTATTAAATGAGCAGCAGGATGTGCCTCCTGTGCTTATACAAAAAGAGAATGGGCCATTCTCATGAATTCATGCTCTCCTATTGAATATAGCGTGACATGATCTCAAGTCATTAGATGTTTGGTTTGTGTCTTCAGTTGTGACTCTTTGTATATGTTGCAGGTTGATGAGTCACATGCAGCAGCATGTGTCCATGATATTTCAGTGGGACTCTGCGTTCTCGTGTCCACACTGTTCCCGTCACTTCCTGTCTGCTGGGAAGCTGCAGAGTCACGTGGAGGCTGTCCACAATCAGTGCGAGTCCAAAGGTCTGTGACAGCATAACCGGTTACCCTTTGGTTGGTTAGCGGTTACAGGATGGCCTGCTGATCTCGAGTGCTTCCCACTGTAAAAAGGATGCTTCAGGTTTGTGTGTTTGTCATGCAGTGATGGATTTGTTTCTCGTTTGCCTTCGCAGCCACGTGTAGGATCTGCGAGCTGGCATTTGAAAGTGAACCTGCTTTCCTGTGGCACATGAAGACCACCCACAAACCGGGAGAGATGCCCTACATCTGCCAGGTTCGACTCCGAGCACCAGAAAGCTGCCCTCACCTTCGTCAGTGCTCGTTGTGGCCCGAGAGTTTACGTGCCCCGCTTTCTGTCTGCAGGAGTGTGGCTTCAGGTCGTCCTTCTACTCAGATGTGTGGTTCCACTTTGAGGAGTGTCACACCAGCACCAGAAACTTTATGTGTCAATACTGCCTCAGAGTGTTGCGCCGCAACACCTGCTACCAGCAGCACTTTATCCGCCACCAGGTAGGTAACTGCTGCAGGTAATACAGCTAAAGGGTTTAACTTAGAAGAACTGCGAGAGTTGAAGTGAAGGTTAAAATGTGTTACGCAGTTAAATCAAAGGAAATCTAAAGCACAGAGAGGTTTTCTGGAACTACCATTGTTAAGATGTGTGTGTCCTACTGCGCTAGTGTCCAGTGGGGGTGGGGCATGGCTACGCAGAGGCGGGAAAGGGGCAGTAGAAGTTTGGAATGTCAGGTTTTCTGTGGTTGTAAGAAAGAAGGCGACCATTAAAGTAGGGGTGGGCGGTATAAACGCTATACGGTAGAAACGGTATAAATTTGGCCAGCGGTCGAGATTTTGACTATACCGCTCTAAGCTGCGCCTGTTTTGGTCAAAAGCATTGCAGCAGCTAAAAACATCATCTGCAAAATATTCCAGGCGACAGTCACAGCAAAGAGACGAAGCACTTTTGAAATATGGGGAAAGCCAAAAACTGCGCTTCCTCCACTTCTGTACCATTGATTCAGTAAAGTTGAATTCTCTCACAGCTGCTCTGTTCCCATGTTGTTGCAGTATATTAATGACTAACCTCGTATTGTGGATGGATTATCTCAGTTGAAGTTTGGTCCGTTTACAGCATCCTGCTATGTGACTGCATTTGTCCCTGACCATCAGGAACCCTCACATTAACTTTTATTGAGTGGAAAAAAGTTAGCGTTCATCCTCCAGCTTCATTGTGCTAATGTTATGCTAACATAGCTGTGTCGCTAGCAATCACGTAGCCCAACTTCAGTAACCCTACAAACGTCACTGCTGTTTAGTTTCTGTCTTCATTTATGTTGGAAGTGATAGCAGAGCTGTACGTTTGAATGTTTCAGAAACCTCTCAGTCAGAACATGTATGAAATGTTTAGGTGGAAGCTAGCGAGCTAACTTCCTGTTAACTTCTAACTCCATTAAATTTAATAATGGATGCCTGAATGTTAAACTTAATTGTTTCACCTGGTAAAGCAGCAACACTCATCATTTTATTAAAGATGAAAGAATTTAGACAGTTTTTAACTCTCAGTGATGCTGCAGTGTTCGTTTGACTTTGGGACCTGAAATGGACGGAGTTTAGGACCCAGATTACTCCGTGAGGCTCCTGACTACGGCAGCCATAATGCTCCAACAATCCATCAAGCGGTGCGGCTTCGTAGCTTCGTATTTCTGTGCGCCGTGTACATAAAATCAGTTCGAGGTCAGTAAGCACAACCAGAATTCATACATAAGGCACACTGTCGATTTTTGAGAAAATTAAAGGATTTCAAGTCCTTATAGTGAGGAAAATACGTTATACAGAAGAAAAGAATATATCGTTACCGCACATGCTTCAAATTATACCGTGATATGGATTTTAGGCCATATCGCCCAGCCCTACATTAAAGTTGGAGTTACTATGCCAGTTGTGTGATTATTGGACTAACACCATGATGACGTGGGTCCTTGGGTAGAGAGATTTCCAAAGGGTTGGTCTAGACTCTGAAACTCCACGTTCCAGGGTTTTTAGCCTGGAGATGTAGAGAGGAAGGAGACCAGTGAGTGAGTTAGGAGGAACACCATCGCTGTCCTTGTAGTTGATATATCCCCGTTTCTCCTGGAACATCCAAATGTTCTTCCAGACCACATAAGACCACATAGGATATAATCCCTCCAGTAGGTTCTAGGATCTCGTCCTGCAGATAAACCTCTGTAACCTTGTCTGGCTTCACAGATATGCGAGCAGGGAGCCAGGAGTCCAATTCCCTCAATGTAACGTCTCTCTTATGTGAGCACACACAGAGCCTGAAACAGGAAGCCCGGCTTAACAGAGAAAGCTGACATCCACTGGTGCGATGCCCGTTATCCCTGACTGGGGTTTTAGGTTAATGCAAAGAAAGCCTGGCTTTGTTGAACTGGACAGATACCAGCTTTTGTTTTTGGAGCTAAAGTCTGAGGTACTGAGGGTTTGGAGAGGACCGAAGAGGAACGGGCTTGTTGTAAAGCAATGTATCATCTGCACTGAGGTGGAGTTTAATTCTGTGTGTTGGTGCATGTTTGCAGAAGAAGCGCGAGTTTGGCTGTGATAAATGTCGTCTCCACTTCCTGTACATAAAAGAGCTGGTTGAGCACAGAGTTCTGTATCACAGGACGCACATCAGACCACCTCAGCTCAGCGGACTCAAACCTGGAACCAAGGTAGACCTCACACACCTGTCCACAGCACACATGGCACACATGGCCCAGATTTGATCATTATTAGTGTAAAAAAATGAGGAAAATATCCTTCGATAATTAATAAAGATAATTAAACTCCTTAAAGATAATTAAACTCCTGCTGGAGAAGCCTCACCTTTACTGAGTATCTCTCTGTCTGCAGGTGACGGTCAGGGCGTATTCTGTGGTTGGGGAATCTGAAGGTGAAGGACCTAAGACAACTGTTGCTTCATGCAAGGTGAGCAGCATGGAAACGCTCATCGCCTGAGCTTTCAGATCCAGATCATCTGCTCTGCCATCCAAGACCATTTTTTAGTTCGTTCCTGTTTAGAGACAGAAAATCAACCAAAAGGTGGTTGGTTTGTTTAGAAACAGCTGACACGTTAACACAGACGCACTGTATGGTAAGTGCAAAGATGTTAGAATAAATCATTTGTTGCAGAAAGTGGAGAAAGCTGGAAATTAGCCACTTGTTAGCCCCAGAACCTCATCTCTGCTCTTTGTGGTTCTATTCGCTTCGAGTGACGGCCTCCAGCTCGCACTGCAGCAGGAAAGAGATTCAGCGCCTCCAATTAGGGCTGAGCGATATGTTGAATATACTCGATGTATCAGGAGTTTTTCCATGTACAATGGTTGAAATGGCTTTATGGTAATAATAGAGTATAAATTGCCATGGTAACATTTGGATGTCTCAGGGCTCTAGACTAACCTTTTGCCATGGTTGCACTGGTGCGCCTAAAAATAAAATTTAGGCGCACCAGCACAAAATTTAGGCGTACCAGCACAAAAGTTAGGCGTACCCAAATTTTTTAACTGCATTACTTAACACCGCAGTTTTACATGTTCACGTTTTTTTTGATTTGTAAATGATTAACTAACAACCTTTCAAAATGATTAACTTGACACCCCCTTTGCTGCCCAAATTAACAGCAGCTCCATCAGCCCCCATAGCAATGATTTTATCCAACCAGTTACTGCACTGGTCCCCAAGAGCAGCAAATGCTTTCTTTGAGGCAGCATAAATTCCTTAACCAATTTAAAAAAAAACCATTTACTTATCAGATCAAGAGTTTACAATGCAGTCTTTTTCAGTTTGAGTTTCTATATTCATGTATTATTGCTATGTTTAATTTTCAATGATAAGAATATGCTAGATATGGTTAATTCAGTAACACGACGTAATATTATTAATCATATACATAGGCTACGTGACATGACATGGCTTACCTTGGGCATGGGCATGCTCAACCTCAATGTGTCCAATCAGTATATTCGCTGGTCTTCCTTTTTGCAAGATACGAGCGTACACAATGACACATTCTTTTGTGGCGATGTCTGTGTCTCCATCGATCAGGAAGGCCATGTATGTACTGTTCGCAATTTCCACTGACGTCTTTTTTTTCACTGTGTCAGCGATTACGCCTATAAACTGGGCGCACGCAACATCATTGCTGTATGTGGGGTTTATGTCCAAGCCATTTTTCCTGTGAAGAGTTATTTCTGACTTGAACTTAGTAAACGGAACTTCTTCTTTTGCAATATTGTAGGCGATGTTAAACTTAATGATCATCTCGGCCTCCTCCGATGACCTGTTTACTCCTGCCTGCCGCTGAAAGGCAGTGGGGAGCGGCATTTATCGCGGCATATAATGTGTCTTCTCGATGCTGTATGCTTTTTCAGTGTTTCAATTCGAAACGTATTAGCACCAGTGACAAATGCTGTGTTGCCGGCCATGGTCTTTCCACACTCGCGACAATAAATGCAGTGCATCATATTGTCAGCTTGGCTGTATCTTAGCCAGGGAAACTGGTCAAGCCACTCGATTCGAAATCTATACATTTTCTCACTTTTACTTTCAGTGGACTCCGGCTGGGAGTCGATCGTATGTGGCTCATTTTCTGATGCCGTCTCCGGACCAGTGTTTGACAAAAACAGAGAGATTGATGGCTCCGTGTCAGAGCGCTGGCTCAGAATTTTGGACTGATCAGGCCTTAACTTAACGAAAAAGTTATCAATTGTTCTTTTCATATTTTCTCAATACCAACTTCATACACTTCTGACCTGGGCTACTCACCCTTCTCTATCTGCCCGCACTTTCAAACGTAAACACAAGTAGGTCTGCAGGAATATCTGGACCACGGCCAATCACAGAGGTCCCCGCCTCTGAGTATCTCTGATTGGTTTAGAACACGACATGGGCATAATGTGTGTCTGTTGTTGAACACACAGGGTTGCTGAAACTTTTTTTTTCCGAGAAAATACTTGGTTGCGACCAAGTTTTTTTTTTTTTTACTTGGTCGCACCATGGAGAAATTTGGTCGCACTCTAGAGCCCTGTGTCTATATGTTTGTTTGCTCCCCACACGCTGTAAGATAAGATAAGATAACCTTTATTAGTCCCACACGTGGGAAATTTGTTTTGTCACAGCAGGAAGTGGACAGTGCAAAAGTTATGAGGCAAAAATTAGAATACAATAAGAATAAATACAGTACACAACTGTACAGAATAGAATAAAATAAAATACTATATACAGTAGAATAAAATAAATATACAATAAGATAAGAATAGAATACAAATACAAATACTATATACAACTGAGTAAAAATACAACGATGACAGAAAGGATTATTGCA
>NW_024582765.1:511984-514348 GCF_018398535.1 Haplochromis burtoni
TTTGTTTTTTGTTAAGTTGCCTAATAATTATGCACAGTAATAGTCACCTGCACACACAGATATCCCCCTAAAATAGCTAAAACTAAAAACAAACTAAAAATTACTCCCAAAAACATTCAGCTTTGATATTAATGAGTTTTTTGGGTTCATTGAGAACATGGTTGTTGTTCAATAATAAAATTATCCCTCAAAAATACAACTTGCCTAATAATTCTGCACTCCCTGTACTTCTTGTCTGTTGTGAAAAATCAGAAAAACTATAATTTCTACTAATAGGTTTTTCACATGAGAAGTGACACCTGCTAGCATCCAATTCCTTTTTGGTGAGAAGTGAGCAGGCAGCGGGGGACTAGGTAGCAGCTTAGGTGGCAGTTTGGTGGGTGGGTGCAATCCCAAGAGACTGCTTTTTTGCATGAATTGAGAAAATGCTTGCCTTCCAAAATAAAGCTGTTAAATAATAATTTAATTGAGGTCACGCTTTACTTAAAAGTAAAAAGATGCAGGAAAATTAAATTCTGGAGGCTGCATACATGTTCAAATTTAAAGGAGCATAGACTTGAAGGTGTGTGTTCAGAAATGGACAGAAATGATGCTTATCTTGCAGCTGAGTACAACAATGGTCTTACCCTAGTCCACAGACTTTTGCATCCATGCACAATGTTCAAGAAACAGAAACATTCCCATCATATTGTCCTGGGATGACTTGTTTATTGTGCAGCTCTCCTAGTTAGTTCACTACAGGACATATCACTTCAAACACTCTGACCTTTCTGTTGTCTTTCACATGAGATGGCAGAGGGAGGTGTGGGACAAACAGCAGTACATTGCTTACATGTAGACTTTAGTAGCCCAGATGGCACAATAATGGAGCGTTACGGTTAATTATTGTGAAACAAGAGTCTCCCATTCACTCTGTCTTAACTCTGGGACTTGTGTTTGTGTATTTTCTATAAATCTGAAGCACCGATCTACCTTCTAACAGGTAAACTTTTGACAGCACATTCTTTGACTTTATCAGGAAAAATATTTGCTTTTGTACTGACATTTTGTGCAAAATAAGGATAATCGATTAAAACCATGAAGACACTCAAAATAAATCTCCTGTGGTGGGAAACTATTTTGTGCAACCTTTGTATTTACAGTTTTGAGGGATAAACCTCTTAAATTTCTCTAACTAAAAATATATGTTAAAAAAAACAAAAACGATTTTCAATTTTCTTGTAGTTTATTGCACTTTTTTGTAATTTATGTAATTACTATGCACTTAATGCATACATATTAAAATCTGGGCTATAATGGTTGTATTGATGTATAGCAACTTGAAATGCTCCCAAAAATGGCGCTATAACATGTAAAAATATAATATAATCTCTGGCGGATGTGGTAGGTCTTAAAGAGTTAAATTACAAATAAAATTTGTAGTAAAGTAACAAGCTTTCTCACTCTACAAAGTTGGCTGTACAGTATATCAGTATTATCAGTATATATCAGTATCATTATTTTGTCTATATTCACCTGGAAATTGTTGATTTTACACAAAAGAAATTTTAATAGTATTCCAACTTGTTATTAATATACATTTTTAGCCCACATTAGTTTTATTAGTTGAGTATTTAATGAATACTTGATGATTTTCGGCTGTCAACAACCAAGGAAGACAGAAAAGCTGATGAAACAGAAAGTCCAGAGGTTTAGTACGAAGGAAGTGAAGACAGATATCAAAAGGACAAAGAGTGAAAAGGCAGTTTGTCCAGATGACATACTGTACCTGCTAAACAGACTGGTTCTTATATATTGCTTTTCCACTCAATACATTTCACACAACTTGTACATTCATCCAAAGTGCTTCCCATCTAAGATTCACTCATACTCCGATGGATGCGTCACAGAGCAACATGGGGTTAGTATCTGGCCTGCAGGAAGCACTGTTAAATGTTCAGAACCACCAACCTTCCGGTTAGTAGGTAACCCACTCTGCCACCTAAACTACAGCCACCCCGCAAAAAAGCAGTTTTTTTAGTGTTTAACACAATTCTAGAAATTGAGAGGATGCCTGAAGAAGGGAGAGGAGTGTGTTGGTACCAATTTTCAAGAACAAGGCTGATATGCAGAGCTGTAGTAACAACAGAGGGAGAAAGCTGATGAGCCATACCATGAAGCTATGGGAAACACTTGTTGAAGCTAGATTAGGAAAAGAGATGATGATCTGTGAGCAGCAATATGGCTTCAGGCTGAGAAAGAGCAGAACAAACGCTGATGCT
This sequence comes from Haplochromis burtoni, assembly GCF_018398535.1. Classification (NCBI taxonomy): domain Eukaryota; kingdom Metazoa; phylum Chordata; class Actinopteri; order Cichliformes; family Cichlidae; genus Haplochromis; species Haplochromis burtoni. Next base: position 514,246 of record NW_024582765.1, read on the forward strand.
GATGACACCTTTTCTCTGGTCCCCTCCCCAATCAGACCAGGAGTGACATGTTTAGCCGCATGTTCTCATTAAATTGCTGGCTGTCTGAATGGTGTCCCAGAAA
>NW_024582765.1:517934-522000 GCF_018398535.1 Haplochromis burtoni
GACCATCTCTGTACTGTGCGGGTGGCTGGTGGCTCCCTGCGCACTAAGGGCTCATACACAGGGACAAGGTGCACCAGGTTGTGATCAGATCTGCCCAGATCTGTGACTGCATCATTAATTCCCCCCTCCCAACCAGCTGAAGTCATCCACTGCAAAGTCTTTTAAATGTCTGTGTGCACACCAAAGAGCACGTTACATGAACCAGCTGTGACTGTTATGTGTCTGTGTGAGTTATCGCAGATCGTCCCGTGCGTGGGGCTGGACGGCGCTGTCGCGTTAACGAGCTAAAGCATTGATGCCGGCCAGCCCCACGCACGGGACGATCTGCGATAACTCGCTAATGGAGATTTGCCGCATTAATGCAGTTACGGCGCTAACGTCATTTTAACGAGATCAGCGCTGACAGCACTCATTTTTATATGTTCACAAAAGAGCACCTTTTAAATTTCAATGGTTTTATTTTGTGTCATGAATTCTTGCTGGATGTCCTTTTTGATCCTTTGTTAAAGGTGTTGACCGCAGACGTTCTGTGGCAGAATCCTCTGTGCGCACCTGATGGTTAAAGAACAGTTAAAATAAAAATAATATAATAAATAAAATAAAAGAACAGTTAAAATAAAACATCAGATATTTTGGATTCAAAGCAGAAAAAAACATTAAATGGTCGATTTGAATGAGTTAAGCAGTGAAATTTTAGACACTATATGATTGAAAATAACATTTGTCTTTGGAGGTTATTTAAACATATCGTGATGTAGCCAAAAAATATTGTGATATTAGATATCCCCTCATATCGCCCAGCCCTACCTCGAAGTCTGGGCGCCTCCTGGCTGAGGTGTTTTGCACGTCCTACCGGGGGAGGCCCCGGGGCAGACCCAGGACACCCTGGAGAGATTAAATCTCTCGGCTGGCCTTGGCGTTCCCCTGGACGAGCTGGGGGTCTGGGCTTCTCTGAGCGTCTGTGCTTAGGCTGCTGCAGAGGAAGGAAGGAAGGAAATCCTCCACCTTTTCAATGGATTCTTTTTCTCTTCTTTTTCTCCTCTGCCTTCATTTAGCTTTCTACTGATTGTAGTTTTACCCAAAAATGTAGAAGCATATGGAGATGGGTGTATGTGTGAATAAAGTTTTTTCCTCCTCACGTTCTTCACGTTTTCTTTTTCTGCTCCAGGTGGTGGATGTTGCTCTTCCTACGTCTTCGCAGGAAGTTCCTCAGAGGAAACCAGTGGAAACGCTGGGATCGCTGCTGCTCAGCCTGAACCCGGACAGGTATCAGAGCTGGGGTTCCCCGGGTCATTGGAAAGTCTCAAGAAAATAATAAACAGGGAAAAATAGTCTCAAAGCCCCCGGTACCGGGTTCAAAGGGGGTCTTTTATGTAAATATGTGTGGCATCCACAGAAACCTCAGAATCTCAGCTAAATGCGCATATAAATAATTTCTATGACCCCCAAACAGCGAAAACAAGCCATGATTTTCAGAGCAGTTGCGTAATTGCGTCCACTAAACGCATACAACGGAGCTATGAACTCTCCCGACTTTGTAACAGGTTACCAAGTCACGCTCTCACGGACTCAAAGCCTTCAAAGTTTCACCACGCTCCGACCAAAATTCCCTGAACCATCCGCAAAAGAAAACCACAAATACACGTAGCGTGCCAAGTGTGCTAAAGTGGTAGCTGAAAGCTGCTGTAGCTACTGATAATGGCGCCCACGCATCAGAGCCAGTTCCATCAACAATCGCCATTTTCAGCCCAGTTACAGACGCATGGCTGGATACGTTTAGGGCCACGTGGGGTATTCGCCTTACAACTTCTGATTGGAGGAACTGACATGAACACTGCCTCATTACTGTGATTTTTATTGGCTCAAACGATCAACCAATGGAAGCTGAACGTACAGCCCCTCAGAGTTTAAAGCGCCAGAGTCCATTTAAACTCTCCAAAAGTTGATTCTGTTCATCTGTACGTTGCGTTTTCAGTGGGAGAAACATTTCGTCACCCATCCAATGACTTCTTCTTCCATTTAAAGTGTTTAGCGCACGGGAGAATGGGCCTGTGGGATGTGTGGGGAAACTTCAAAAAACAAGCATTTCTGCTGTTTAATACCTAAAATATTCTACTCGCATATGAGTTGTAAGAAGCACTTGTTTAGATAAAGATGTTGCAGAAACCCCAACAGAATTGTAGAAGAAAACTTTTTCATTAGCCACAAGTACCTGCTCGGGTCAGCTTGACTCTGTTTAAGGGTTTTCATTAGAGAGTCGCACCTTGTACCAGGTACTGCTCAGCTGAAGGTCCAAGCAATCTAAGGCAAGCCAAAATGTGACATCAAGAGACTGTGTGTCACCGATTGGCTGGTCAGTGGCGTCACTCGTTGAGTCACGAGAGCGTATCTTTCACGTGGCAGTCGAGGAAATGGTTGGATAAAAAAACACTGTGGTCCACTCAGACTGACAGAAAGCCGTACACGAATCACCGGATTTACGTGGAAGTGCTCCACTGTTGTGACGTTAAAGTCACATACCAATGACGTCACAGGACTCCCGGCTGCAGTGCTCTAACAACCCCCCATGCACAGTATGTGGGTGTCAACTGTAGTGAAAACGTACCAACACCCAGTCGAGCAGAGTAGATTCTACATGTTATATCTCTGTGGCTCAGACTGTGCTGACAGCTTCGCCCAGCAGGGCGGCGCCACTGCACAAAACCTTTGTTGTTCAGCCTCTCTCTCTCCCTCACTTCCTCTCAGGCTGTCTCGGCCGCTTCAGCGCTGCCTCGAGTGTCTGAACTCAGTTCCTGACCTCAGGACGCACTACCCTTCTCTGGTCCATTGCTCGCTCTGCAGGTTCATCACCTGCTGCTCCACCTCCTACGCCAACCACATGATCAAGTATGTGCCTCTGATTGGTCATCTCACAGTCTCTTTTGTTTGTTTGTTTTCCTGAACTGTGCGACTGTTTTTGTTTTTAGTAACCATGCGACCTGCAAGAAGGTGCCGCCGTACCAAACCATCTTCCAGTCTGACCCCAAGTAACCAGACCAGCAGAATCAGATCAGTGTGATCAATTATCTACAGGTGAACAGGAATACCTGAATACCTGACCTGCTCTCGTGTGTGTTTATAGGCTGCCAGACATGTTGATGTGTGTGACATGCAAACTCTTAACCTGCAGAGGAGACCTGATGGCCAATCATCTGACAGAGAAGCCAAAGCACACCTGTATCATGTTAGCGCACACAGGTAACGTGCACAGGTGAAGCGCACATTCTCAAGGTATATAGTGCATGAAAAGGAAAAGGTTTTCATGTTGTGGGAGGTAAATGCATGGGTCAAAAAAACGCTGCTGCCTGATTCAGATGATTATTTTGAAATGATTTAAAGTATTCTGTCAGGAACTGGTTCCATGTCCTGCACAGCTGTTCGTGATGTGACCACAAGGGGGCACCACAGCAAAATAACTCACCCTGATTGTGAGAGGGTCAGAGTGAATCAGCTCTATCAGGAATGGAGCTAAATAAAGGGCAGAACTCCATTTGAATTCAGTGGACTACGTTAATGTGAACCTGGAGTTTTAATCACGATTATCCACTCACACATCCGTCCATTTACTTTCTTCCACTTACTCCACTCAGGGTTGTGTCTGGAGCCTATCACAGCTGTCACATGCCTGGAAACCTCCCCAGTCTGTTACACACCTCATGAAGCTAACTTAAGTTTTCCCTGATAGATGATAAAGATGCAATCTTCCAGATTTGACACTCTTTTCCTCTTTCAGAGAGTGGGATGACTTATGAGAATGAAACTGTATCAGAGCCGAGAGAGAGTGGAGCCGACACACAATCACAGTCTGACAGGTAGCATGTGTGCGTGTATATATGAAAACATGTTGCTACAAAAGATGTTTACATTAAAATATGGCAAATTAACATCAGAAAAACCAACCACACACACTCTTTATCAAATGAATAAATTCCCCCCTCGCCCCTGTGGGCGGTCCATCCTTCAAGCTCGGGTCCTCTACCAGAGGCCTGGGAGCTTGAGGGTCCTGCGCAGTATCTTAGCTGTTCCC
>NW_024582765.1:522020-531120 GCF_018398535.1 Haplochromis burtoni
ACACTGGTGCCACCAGGCCCTCTGACCACCACCTGTAGGCAACGGGTGAAGTGTCTTGCCCGGGGGGACCCGGAGGGGCTGACCGAGAACAAGTTTAGCCAAGGAAACCCAGAGGTCTTCTTTAACCGCGCAGCGCAACCCCAGTAAAACCCACGGAAGGCGGTCAACCCAGTTGCAATCTGTGAGAGAAGCACGGAGCACGGCTTTAAGCAACCAGTGGAAACGCTCGCACATCCCGTTGGTCTGCGGGTGGTACGTAGTGGTTTGGTAGACCTTGACCCCCAGGCCGTCAGCCATGGCAGACCAAAGCTCTGAAATGAACTGGGGGTTCCTGTCTGAGGTGATGTCGGCAGGGGGGCCGAAACGCGAAACCCACGTTGACAAAAATGTCACTTCACGGGTCAGAGAAATGTCAAACGTCAAGGGTTTATGATCGACGTATGCGGTAAAGCTATGACCCTCGAGAAAAAAACGAAAATGCCACGTTGTGAGGTGCAGGGCCAGCAACTCCCTGTCAAAAACACTATATTCGCGCTCACTGTGCCTGAAAGTGCGACTGAAAAAGGCAAGTGGTTGCCAGACCGGAGACCCGCTGTCCTAACACTGCGCCCACCGCCACTTCTGACGTGTCGCTGGTCAATTCAATATCTGCCGACGGAAACGGGTGCGCCAGCAGGACAGCGTTAGCCAGCGCGGCCTTGGCCCCAGAAAATGCCTGATGTGTTCAGGGAGCCAATCAACCAAGTCCTTAGCTGTTTTACCCTTCAAGGCAGCATAGAGTGGCTGCAGCAGGTCCGCAGCTCTGGGGAGAAAGCGGCTGTAGAAATTGATCATCCCCAAGAACTCCTGCAGCACTTTAACCGATGTGGGATGCTGAAAAGCCGAAACGGCCCGGACCTTGTCTGGCAAACGAGCCACACCGTCAGCGGAAATGTGGTGGCCCAAGAAATCCAGAACCGGCAACCTGAACTGGCACTTGGAAGGGTTGACGATCAGGCCGTGTACCGCCAAACGCTGAAAAACCTGACTCAGATGGGACGTGTGCTGACTCTCAGAACAGCTGGCCACCAATATATCGGCAAGGTACACGAAGACGAAAGGCAGCCCACGCAAGACAGAGTCCATCAACCGCTGAAAAGTCTGGGCAGCGCCTTTCAGGCCGAACTGCATGCTCACACACTCAAGCAGGCCAAAAGGGGTAATAATGGCAGTTTTGGGAACGTCTTCGGTGTGCGCGGGAACCAGGTGATACCCCTGCACCAAGTCAATTTTAGAAAAAATCGAGGTGCCGGCAAGGTGGGCGGAAAAATCCTGGATGTGGGGAATGGGGTAACGGTCGTTCTCCGTGATATTATTCAAACGGCGGAAATACCCACACGGCGGCCACCATCTGATTTGGGCATCATGTGTAGCGGAGAGGCCCAAGCACTATTCGAGCGCTATACAATGCTGAGGCGCTCCATAGCAGCAAACTCTTCCCGAGCGATGGAGAGTTTCGCAGGGTCAAGGCGGTGTGCGCGAGCGAACACCGGGGGACCGACCGTCGAGATATAATGTTCAACCCTGTGCTTCATTGCCGTGTTCCAGAAATTAGGAACAGTCAGTGAAGGGAACTCCAAGAGAAAACGCTGAAAAACATTCCCCGAAGTCACTAAATTAGCCAGATTCAGGGGCTCGATGGCCCAAGTAAAACAGGGTATTGAAAAAAAGGACAGGGCATCGATTAAGCATCTGTTAGCGACGTCGACCAGCAGTCCGTGGGCATAAAGAAAATTGGTGCCCAAAATAGGCACAGAGCTAGCGGCAACAACAAAGTTCGACTGGAAATCCCGACCAGGAAAACAAGCCAACATTTCCCCAAACGTAACGATGGGAGAGCCATTAGCTGCAATAAGCGGTTTGCAGCCCGCTGCTAAACCGTTGAGGGAAAAAGGCTCTTCTGGGATCCGGAGTCGACCAGGAGACGTCTCCCGGAGTGCGTGTCTTCTATGAAGAACAGTTTTTCTTTGTCACCAGCGGTCGCGGCCGCTTCTGTGCGCTGGCGGGGCTGTGTCCCAGGGCCAGAAAAGCACAAGGCAGCAGGCAGTGGCGTGCTCGGGCGCCAAAACACTTATGGTAGAAACAGAGGTCCTGTGCTGCTGTGCTGGGATCTTTGCCATCAGTGAAGGATGGGATACTTCGGGGCAAGCCGGCGGGGAAGTGGAAGGTGCCGCAGGCAAGGCTGGTACTAGGTCGTAATCATGGAAAGTGAGGGTAGCCAAGAGAATACGATCGCTTCCTCAACCAGGGAGCGATAATCCTTCGCGCCTAGAAGCGGAGAGTTGGCGAGGCCAGCTCTCACGGCCGCCGGCAGCTGTTGGAGGATGATGTGGACGAACAGAATCCCCCGTCGTCCGGTCTGAGGAAGGATAGCAAGTGCTCCATCACTTCGAGAGGCGTACTGCCACCCAGGCCTGAGAGGGAGAGGAGCTTTTCGGCTCGCTCTGCGTCGGAGAGGGCATAGCGCCGAAGAAGCAGCTTCTTAAGGGCGATGTATTTCCCTTGGGTGGGTGGGTCCCGGAGAAGAGTCAACGCACGACGGGTGGCTAGCGGATCGAGAGAGGCCACCACATGGTGATATTTCGTGTCGTCAGCCGAGATGCCGCGACGGGCGAACTGAGCCTCCACATGCAAGAACCACGATGGGGGATCGTGAATCGTGAAAAGTCCAGCAGCTCAAGTGCCACAGCAAACACAGCTGCAGCAGGAGGCAGAGGGCTGGCGGCCACTGATGCATCCAGAGCGGAGCCGGTGCCACCATCGGACTGCACCATGTTCGAGTCAGGGTTCACTAATGTGGAGGTAAACACAGACGACACGAGAGCTCTCGATTAACTATCCTTGTTTATTACTCATCACGACACAACTGAATACTTTTCCCTCCACAACACAGCAATAACACTTCCTGAGAACTGGGTGTGAGTGGAGCCCTCCAGTGGTCCACCACAATAGAACACAAAACATTTATAGAGCTCATCTCGTGACAATACCACAGCGAAGAGTGTAACAGATAAGCTGTCCACCATGTCCACTTCACGCTTTGCTGCTATAAGGCATGAAATGGACCTGTATGCAGAGGTTGCAGTACCGCCTGCAGAGGTTGCAGTACCAGCAGATGGAGATAATATATTTATAGCCAAGAAGTTGGTACTAACCAAGGAAGGTATGAAGTACATTCCAGGTTCCTTCTATACCACAAATGATTATTCTAGGTGGCTCTTTAATTGCTTTCTCGTAATTATTTTCATGTTTGGCTTGAAATAAAATATCTCCCTCTGCTGGTACTGCAGATTACTGCAACTTCTGCATGTGTGACCATTTCACGGTTCGGAGAGGCAAAGTATGAAATGGACACGGTGGACTGGTGATACTGGGCAGTAATAGCACTGTCAAGACACCCTTAACAATTTTGACTCTTGTTACGACAGAGACTGCTCTACATAAACCACTCTAGTCTTTCTCTCCTGCTCTGAATAAAACTAAGAACTTATCATTAAATTCATTGCAGTGCAGCTTAACTGAACATTAATTGTATTAAAGAGCATGAAGAGGTGTGATACTTTATTTCCCATAAGCTATAAGCCTTTTGTTTCAAAGACAAATGATTACAAATGACCATGCAGAGACTCATAATGAGCACATATCATTCATGAGCTCAGTTCACAAAATGACAAATATTGAATTCATGTGCAAACTGACTGCTCTTCTTTTCGTCTTTATGTAATATGTATTGCTGAAATTAAATTTGCAGGTTATTTAATAAGGTGAGATATAACCTCATTCAGGTACTGACACTGAAACAAATTCTTCTTGGCACATCAACGTTTCTAAGCTTAAACATATTCAGTGTGTTTAATCACGGAGCAGTGAATATTATTAACTTTTGGGCACTTATATATTACAGTGGTGTGTATGTGTGTGTGTGTGTGTGTGTGTGTACAGCTTGTGTATCCCCCTCTCACTTTTCCTTCTCCTTTGTTTGATTAATAAGGAAAAGCATGTCCCTCTGCAGCGAGCATTTTTTCTTTGTCTTCCTTTAATGCTTTACATTTACATAAAGTCATTAAAGTCATTAAAACAATGACTGTGATTAGAAATTAAAGGAGCAAATGACCTCTGGCATACACTTTTTGGTTGAATTGAGACAGGAAACTGCAAATTGCTCATTCAAATAATTGCTCAACTACAGTTTTATTATTTAGCATTTCCACAGAACAGTAGTCAGACAAACACCTTTTTCGGTTCAAAGAGCAAGAAGAGGAAGTTAGAAAAACATCCAACTAGCTGATAAGAACGAAGTTGTCTTCCATGTTGGTTCTCTGAACGATTCAGTTATTTTGTTATGCCTGCCTCTGATTGTGAGCTATAACAAAATATTACACTGTTAGAGAAGAAAGTAAAATGTGAATTGTTTGTTGAATGAATAAAACAGCCATGCAGTGTGAATTTTGATTCCAATTGCAATGTTAGCACAATGAGAACTGGCGGGTCTGCTTTCCATTTGATTTATTCTTATTGTGTATCCAGTTCCATTCAGAGACTGCTGATTGAAAAGTTGCTGCATCCTTTCGAAACCCAAGAAACTTCATGAGTGACTTAAATGAGCTCCCCTATAGAAATCCAGGTTAACCCAAACCTGTATCGACTCATCGAACATTAGTTCAGAGCAGTCACACAGCCAAGTGTATTTGCCATCTGAGCAGATGAGCAGATCTCAGTGCCTTCCCACGTCAGCTGTTGGCTCATCTGATGTTGCAAATCTCACATATGGTAAGCTATTAAAGTTGCTTTAATAACTTACAGTTGTTGAACATGTGCTGCTTTGCAACCTGCCTCCATTCTTTTTTCATGCTATGACGAACTTAATCAGTCCCATGTCTACTGTTACTGATGCCTGTTTGGTTCTGTGATGGATCTTGCTGTTGTGCTCCCTGCTAATGGATTTGGACATCACCACTCTTGTCTGTAAGCACATGGGTGAGCGGTGAGGTCCCAGAACAAAGCAATCACACCAAATTACCTTTGATGATCTTTAGATAACAGATGATCTGTGCTGTGCTTATAATTTTGTATTTATAATACAAATAAATCTGTTCAATGGAAACATAAATCACAATTCTGACTGAATACTACACACCGGCTGGGCACACGGACTGAAGGCAGATTTCATAATGTGGATACCATTTTATCTAACCGTTTATGCCAATGGCCAAGAATAAGGTAACCCTCAATAGGGTGTTCTTTAAAGCATCTGTAGTCTCTGCAAAACATTAGGTTTTTAGCACTGAATGACATTTTAATTTTAACAATATAATGGACACATGATATAGCAGAGAAAATTTTTAAAACATGTAAAATTGGGAAAAAAAGGATTTCATCCGCATCATTGATGCACCTCCAGCTGTGTTACTGCCTGGCCTGTCTTCTCCTAAAACTGCCCTGAATGAATCACTTCTGTAGTGGATATGTGGAACATTTGGGAAGGCCATGACAAACCACAAGTTGAGAAAACATTGAGCAAAATAGTGACACCAGCAGAGACAGTTGCTCTCTGGTATTCTGTTATAAATCATTCTGAAATCTTAATTGTTTTCAGCCTTTAATCTTGTTTGAATGCATTTTTGCCTATCAAGTGATTTAGTCAATCTTTTTCCTTAAAGGATGATGATTTGGAAAGCAAAGGCAATGCAGAAGTCCCTAACACCTATATTCTTTTGGATCTACTTACAAAAATGACTTAGTTCATAGAAATCTTTCATGATGAATTTATGGTCTTAGTTGTGTCAAATCTTACAGCTCATGACATAAAACTGAACTGGGACCTTATTTGACCAAAAACAGTCAGAAAGTAGGACACCTCACCTAATGCTCATCGAGTGGGAGAAGATACGCGAGAGAAGAGAGAGAGGAGCAGAAAAGTGGAAGAAAAAAAAAGAAGCAAACAAACGGGAGAGCATATAACGAGGATAAAGGAGACTATCCATTAGAGAGGGGGCTGCTCATTATGGCAAAAGCCATAATCGCAATTATTTTATTGTAATCTCAGTTATTAACATGATTAGTCATTAACTTTACCAGCATCACACATTTATAGAAGACAAAAAAAGACTTTCTTCAGGGGATTTCCTTGAACTTCACACTAGTAGTGAGTTAGACCCAGATTAGAGGATGTTTTTGACCATAAAGCTTGCAAGGGCAACCGCTCCACAGCAGGACACATTAGGAAACAAAGAGAGGCCAAGACTCCTACTCTGCGGTAGCAGCATGAGATTAGTAATGGGGAGCATGCCACCAAAAGGGACCAGGTGAGAGATTCTCAGAGAATGTCTGTTCAGGAAATGTTAATTATCCTTTCACATGTTCAGCTGATTGTTATTTCTACTAAAACAGTTTTGCAAGAAAAGACTTGGGTGTCTTAGCTTAGTCTTAGCTTAAGATGAATTTACATGTGAGTGGGTTTGGGCTTTATTTCTGTTGTGCAGCCCAGAATGGTGTGCTGCTGAAACCACCTGACAGGTTCTCACATGTCTGCTGAGGGCTTTGGGCATCCCTGTGTGTCTATAGTAAAGCTCCTGTTGGTTGCATAATAATTTTTCTTTTCAGAATTATTGAGGCCAATGTGATCCTGGGATCACTCTGTAGTAATAAAATCATTTACAAAATCAATTAATTTTGCCACAGATGAACTTCCATTAAGAACTTGACATCTATCTTGTATAAGTAACACAGATAAGTTCCAACTTAGTGTGGTGGATGGTGTCCAGGGGGATCGCCTCCCAGATCTAAACCACAGCATCACTTAGCACCTGGTCAGTCTTAGGTGAAACCTGGCAGCGTCGGATGGACAACAGATAATGTCACTGAGGTGTTTTACTAGATTTAGGTCAGATGAGGTATCGATTCCTTCATCCTTCGGGAGCTGCTGCATACTTTCGTCACATGAGACTGGATATTCTTGAGCACATGGAGGAGGCCAGGACCCACTGCATCAGTGGTGAGTCTGACAGTGGCTCCAAGGATTCATCCGAACATCTATTGGTAGTCAGGGTGCCGTTGCCTAGCCTGTAGAGGTCCTCCTTGCACAAAGGAGCAGATATTGGTCCCGCTGCTGGGTTAACGATCTTCTGTGGCTCTGTCCGGCTCTCCTACGGCTCTCTTGTCTCTTGGATTCTCCTTCATGCACTTAAGACGGTAAGACTGTTCTAAGAGACACAGCAAACCTTTCGGAAATAGCATGTATTCATTTGCCATCCTAGAGGAGTAGGACTACCTGTGCAATCTCTGTAGGGTCCAGGTATCATCTCGTGCTATGAGTAGCAATAACACTGACCCTAGCCAAATCCAAGCTAATGGAAAAAAAAGTGTCAGGAAAAATGAGGAGGGAAAAATTAACAAAATAGTCTGGGTATGGCTCTGAACTGTGGTCCACCTATGGGTGACTGAAGATCTACAGAAAGCATATGATAGATGCCCAAGGTCAAACTTTAGTACTGTATGGGGAAATCAGAAGTGGCAAAGAAGTATGTGAGGCTGGTCCAGGACATGTATGAGGACAGCAAAACATGGTGAGGTCTGTGGTAGGAGTTGTAGATGGGTTCAAGAAGGGGGTGGGAATACATCAGGGATTGGTTCAGAGCCAATCTTTTGTGCTATGGTCAATCACAGGCTGACAGATGGGGTGAGCCAGGAGTCTATGTGGACTATGATGTTTGCAGACAATATTGTGATCTGCAGTTAGAGTAGTGAGCAAGTGGAAGAGAGCCTGGAGAGTTGGTGTTATGCTCCAGAGAAAACTGAAAGTTAGGAGAACGGCCAGACAGACAAGACTAGCAAGACACAATACATGTTTGTGAATGAGAAGGTGTCAGGTGTAACAATGAAGCTGGAAGAAGCACAGATAGTAAAGGTAGATGAGTTTAAATACCTGGGGTCAACCATCCGAAGCTGAAGAAGAGATTGCAAGCAGAGTGGAGTTGGTGGAGACGAGTGTCAGGGGTAAGTTGTGACAGAAGAATACCAGCAAGACAGAAAGACAAGGTTTACAAGATAGTTAGGACACCTGCTATGATGTATGGTTTGGAGATGGTGGAACTGGCAAAAAGGCAGGAGGGTGGCAAAGTTGAAGCTCCTACAACTTTCACTGAAAGTGACCACGAAGTATAAGGTTAGAAATGAATACATTAGAGGGACAGCTCAAGGTGAGCAGTTTGGAGACAAAGTTACAGAGGCAAGGCTGGTTGGACACGTGCAGAGGAGGATAGTGGAAATATTGGATAAAGGATTTTAAATAGGGAGCTGCAAGGAAGAAAAAAGGAAGACCACAAAGAAGACGTATGGAAATATGTGGAGGGCTGGCATGACAGAGGACAATGCTACGGACAAGGTAAGATGGAGTTACATATCTATCTGTTTATTTCTAAAAGTGGGGTTCATCTGCTCCTCTATGTAGCCTTTTTAATAAATATCTAGTGAAAAGCTGTCTTTTCACGAGGCCCTGAGACCTATTACATACTCCTGTGACAGTCAATTAGCCTGCCTCTCTCTGCCAGTGTTTCTTCCCACAGACACATCCATGGATGGGCTTCTGAAATGCACACACCTCGGGCAATGTTGACATGATATAATCAAAAGGTTTTCAAGATATAAATACACTTCAGCAGACATCACCTTATAGCTATAAGGTAAAAAACATAAATAAATAAAATAATTCTGTGTCAGTAAATAGCAGGGCTGCATTTGTAATTGACACATGTGATGAGACTAATAAGCTCCCCTGTGAACTCATCAAAGAACAAGGGGAAGATAATGAGACTGTTTCTCTTTTTTTATAGCTCAATCAGTTTGCCTTTTTATGTATTTTTCCCTTTTGTTCTGTAACCTTCAGGCTCTCCTTTCATTTTCTTTGTAGGCACAGGTGCATCAAACATGTTGACTAAAAAATTACTCATAGTTTCTATATTTGTGTAGTTAATACAGTGGGGCAAAAAAGTATTTAGTCAGCCACCGATTGTGCAAGTTCCCCCACTTAAAATGATGACAGAGGTCAGTAATTTGCACCAGA
>NW_024582765.1:531140-537753 GCF_018398535.1 Haplochromis burtoni
TAATGGTGGCCGTAGTGAGCAAGTCTCAGTTTCTACTGTGAAGACTTCGAGGTGCAGGTTTGACAGGACGAGCTGCAGCAAGAAAGCCAGACGTCAGAATAAGACGAGGCTTGTCTGGGCCATGAAACACCACCGTTGGGCTACTGAAGACTGGAAGAAGGTTTTATGGACTAATGAATCAAATGTGAAATCTTGGGTTCATCACCCAGGATCTGTGTACGCCGTGGAGTAGGTGAAAGGACGGGTCCACAGTGTGTGGCATCAACTGTCAAACATGGAGGAGGGAGTGTGATAGTCTGGGGATGTTTGCTGGATCTGACAAAGGTGGCCACTTTGATGAGTCAAAGGTCTATTTAGGTCTTTGGTCTATAAACGGATTCTGTGATTTCTGTTTTGACTCAAATTGCTTATTTGCACTATGCTTTGATTTCAGAGTGCAATGAGACAAGTATATCTGGAAAACGATATTCAATTATTTTTGTTATTTAAAGGTTTTCATTGTTTTCCCTCATGTTTGGTTTTTAAATATTAACCCTGCAGCACGACGTGTTCTGGCAGTGAGGGCGGAGCCTTCATCCCCATCCACCTCCTCCCCTCCAGCTCTACCCAGCTGTCAGTCAGACCCCTTCTTTCCTCCTCCTCCTTCTCCTCCCAACCCGCGATGACCATCAAGTTCCTGGGGCCCCGCTCAGTCCCTGGTCAGGTGAGAGCGACTGTGTGATTCAATCCATCCAGTTCAGTTTTATATTCAATCACTTGAGATTGAAAGAGAAAGCCCCAACACTGCATTAATGCACTGATCCGTCCACTCTCTTGCTCTTCATCATCGATTGTGGACAGCTGGGATTTCGTGCAGATTCTGACCACCAGTTTGTTATGATGTTTGGGGGATTTTGATGTTCTCACAGCATAACTGGTTTGTTGCCAGCTCTCATTGCATGTGCTATCTATGGATGTTGTGGAAGATCACATGTATAACTTTACCAATGTGCACAAAGGGGGGGTTATGATGTCTTAGCATGTAGATGGTGGGACATATGACCCGGAGGACGTCAGGACAAGGACTCGCTGTGGGAGAGAGCCATACTCTGATGTTGATGAAGGTGGTGTTCTTACTTCTCAGGCTCCGGTCCCTCTGTTGCTCTCCCAGCTTTCCATCATGCTCTCTTCTCTGTGCCACGGCATCACAGTGGCAGCTCATCATCACTGCACGTCTCCCACCACGATCCGTTCATGGATCCGACAGCAGCAGCGCAGCCTGAGGCACCGGCTGTGGAGCTGGAAGACGGAGGAGATGGCGGAGTGGGTGCTGGAGCGGTGGGAGCAGCAGCAGATTGTGACTGAGGAGTTGCTGCTCTTGGCAGCGAGGGCAGCTCTGGGAGGGGATGGCCGGCCGGAGGACTGGTACAGCTGGACCGTGGACTTCATGCTGAGACACGACCTTGGACCGCAGACCACCAACAGAAATGTGTCGAGTAGCTTCAACGGCAAAAGCCGCCGCTTCATCGACATGCTCCGCTCACAGGTATCAGGCCCGACAGTTTGATTGAAATGCACCAACCAAACTTTGATTAGTCGTTGGCGTTTATCGTTCTGGTTCTCGGACTGTGCAGAGTCGGTCTCCTCACTCTCTGGGCTGCATGGACGAGCTCCCCGTCTTCATCGATTTAGACAAGTTCTCCAGCCAGAGCCCAGCTTCCTTCCAGCTGTACGGTTTGCCTGAAGACAGGCCCGTGTTTGACGTCATCATCTCCGCTCTGTCTGATGGCGGCTTCCTCCCCCCCCTGCTGTTCTTTACGGGAGCTGCACCTGATATTCCTGAAGGATTTCCTGAGAATGTGGTGCTGGAGGCTCGAGCAGAGGGATTCACGGATCAGGACCGCCTGCGCATCTGGATTGAAAAGGTCTGACACTAGTTTGTTGTGCAAGCAGGAGCATTGGGTCACCAGAAACTGTTGCAGATGATGTGATTTCCTGCTTTTCTGCCTGCAGGTGTGGCACCCCTGTGTGGCCTCGCAGCGTAACAGCAGTTGTCTCTTGATAGCGGATGTCCATCGAGGCCACCAGACAGATGCGTTCAGGCGGGCTCTGTCATCGGTCTGCACAGACGTCATCTTCATCCCGTCAGGATGCAGCTCCCGTCTGCAGCCGCTCGACGTCTGTGTGACACGGGTGCTTAGGGACTTCCTGCAGGTAAGCTCACCTGTGCGACTCTGGCCCCGTGTCCGCCCCTCTGATGTGTCGTTGACGTGTTTGTGGTCTCGACAGACCCAGTGGATTCAGCTGGTGTCCACTGGGGGTTTGGATGGTCTGGGTCTGGATCAGCTGGCTCTGACTCTGGCCTGTTGGCTCAGTGAATTTTCTTCCACGCTCAACTCGGAGAAGCACGTCATGCACAGGTGGGAATGCCTGGATTGAGGTATAGCTGGAGGGTATTTGACATCAGCTGTATATCATTTGACTGTCATGTGACTGTGACATGTGACTGTGTGATGGCAGTATTGCTTTTTCTTCTGCAGGTCTTTCACCTCAGTGTGTAGCCTTCAGCAGATGGACGATCAGGTGGAGATGGCAAAGATGATCACAGCTTTAACCACAGTGCTGATTCAGCCTCCGGAAACGGGAGGACCAGAGCCGGGACCAGGACCAGAGCCGGGACCAGGACCAGAGCCGGGACCAGGATCAGAGCCGGGACCAGGACCAGAGCCAGTGGAACTGTCCAAGGTAAAGGAGGAGGACATACGGGTGGAGGAGGAGGTGGAGTGTTCTGTCAGACTGTAGTACGTCACATTTGACCAGGATACGTTTCGTGGTTTCCATGACGAACACTACAAACACACCTTTTGCCTGCACTTTGATAAGAGAGAAGCTGATCAGTATTATTGATCCTTGGCTGTACAACGGCAGGAAAAACCTGTCTCATCATGTAAACAAGAGGTTGTCATGAGTAAAATCTAGCACTGACGACTTTTCTAACAACATTTTTGTTCTGTTACTTTTGCATTGAAAAGAATGATTGGGATGTTTTTGTATTGAAATAAAGAAATGATGCTGAAGGACTGTTTAATGCTTTTATTGATCAGTAACAAAGGAGAAAACTGAAGTTGCTGCTTCTCTGGTTGGAGCAGACACGACTGCATTGTTCAGGATATTGTTGGCAGGAAGTTGTTTTCCTTTGTCTTCAGCTGTTTGAAAACAAACTTCAGTCCTACTATGTCCACACAGAGGTCGTGACCCAGCGCCGTGTGACACAGAACAGGAAGTCTGTTCACATCTCTGCTAATATGACATCATCCTGATTGATTTAATGTGAAATCAGCTCGAGAGGATCCAGACCAAACTCCACTCACATACTTGTCAATTTAATGTGACGCTGACCAAAATCTGTCCTGATGTAGAAACGGTACAAAGAAGCAGCACGCTGACCTCAGCAGCTGCATTAATGTCCCCGTTGTCACAATCAAATATAGAAACCATGGGAACACTACCACTTTCCCAGCATGCCCTGGAGCAAGGCAGCGACCCCCACCCCCCCAAGGGCAGTCTTGAGCTGCATCATAGGAAGGATTTGAGGATTGTTTGGCCTCCACTGTCCTGTTTAAATATAGGTTTGCATTTACAAATCGACTCTGCATTCATGTTTTCCCAGTTGGGACCATTTTTCTGGTTATTCCACGACCACGCAGCAGCAACACTCTAAAACAAGAACAGACTTTCACCCTTACAAATAATGCACAGCTGTTTAATCGTCCCTCACCGGACTCCAGCACAGCTCATTTATAAACCAGGTACAGTGGAAGGATTTAGTCAGACACCAATTGTGAAAAGATGAGTGGCCTGTAACTTTCATCATAGCTATACCTCAACTATGAGAGACACGATGAGGAAAAACAAATCCAGAAAATCACTTTGTCTTTTTTTCTTTTTTTTAAAGAATTTATTTACAAATTATGGTGGAAAATAAGTATTTGGTCGCCTACAAACAAGCAAGATTTTTACTCTCACAGACCTGTAACATCTGTAAGAGGCTCCTCTGTCCTCCACTCGTTACCTGTGTTAATGGCACCTGTTTGAACTCGTTATCAGTATAAAGACACCTGTCCACAACCTCAAACAGTCAGACTCCAAAGTCCACTGTGGCCAAGACCAAAGAGCTGTCAAAGGACACCAGAAACAAAATTGTAGACCTGCACCAGACTGGGAAGACTGCATCTGCAGCTTGGTGTGCATCTGCAACTGTGGGAGCAATTTTTAGAAAACAGAAGATATACAAGATAACCAATAATCTCCCTCGATCTGGGGCTCCACGCAAGATCTCATCCTGTGGGGTCAAAATGATCACAAGAACCACATGCAAGGACCTCGTGAACGACCCGCAGAGAGCTGGGACCAAAGAAACAAAGGCCACCGTCAGTAACTCACTCAAATCCTGCAGTGCCAGACGTGTCCCCCTGCTCATGCCAGTACATCTCCAAGCCCGTCTGAAGTTTGTTACAGAGCATTTGTCATATGGTCAGATGAAACCAAAATAGAACTGTTTGTTAAAAACTGCTTGTTGTGTGCTGAGTTGCGTCCAAAGAACAGCATACCTACTGTGAAGCACGGGGGTGGAAACATCATGCTTCATGCTGTTTTTCTGCACAGGGCCAGGGCCACTGATCCGTGTAAAGGAAAGAATGAATGAGACCATGTATCGTGACATTTTGAATGAAAACCTTCCATCAGTGAGGGCACTGAAGGTGAATCGTGGCTGGGTCTTTCAGCATGACAATGATACCGAGCACACCACCCGGGTAGCGAAGGAGTGGCTTTGTAAGAAGCATTTGGAGGTCCTGGAGTGGCCGAGCCACTCTCCAGATCTCAGCCTCATAGAAAATCTTTGGAGGAGTTGAAAGTTGTTGCCGAGCGAGAGCCCCAGAACAACACAGCTCTAGAGGAGATGTGCATGGAGGAATGGGCCTAAGTACCAGCAACAGTGTGAAAACCTTGTGAAGACTCACAGAAAACGTTTGACCTCTGTCATTGCCAACAAAGGGTATAAAACAAAGTACTGAGATGAACTTTTGTTATTGACAAAATACTTATTTTCCTCCATAATTTGGAAATAAATTCTTTAAAAGTCAGACTGTGATTTTCTGGATTTGTTTTTCTCATCATAGTTGAGGTATAGCTATGATGAAAATTACAGGCCTCTCATGTTTTTAAGTGGGAGAACTTGAACAACTGGTGGCCGACTAAATACATTTTTGTCCCAATGTAACTGTTGATGTTGGCAAAGAAAGAGAAGGCAAACTGAGGCAGTGTTAACATTTAATTTCCAAAGAAAGTTGAGCAGAGCACAGCTCTCGCATTAGGGATGGCTTAGGTGTGGGCAGCTGTTAAAGACAACGAGTCAGCGTCAGCTGCGACTCCACATCGATCAGAATCACCCGGCCAGACAAGCCCTTCTAAATGATGTGACACAGGCCGTGTGGGACCGATGAGCCTGTGACATATGAAACGCATTATTTAGAAGGCCAACATATTTTAAAACAGAATTTCACAGCTTAACTTTAAAATGTTGGTAGGGTAGGTTGGTCAGCTCTGCAGTGATGGCTGTGTTTGTTGAGCCTTGTTCTAGTCCAGGGTGCAGGTTTTAGATGTGCCCTTGATCCAATACAGCTGATTTAAACGGCTAAATGACCTCCCCAACATGTCTTGAAGTTCTCCAGAGGCCTGGTAATGAACTCATCGTGTGATTCAGGTGTGTTGACCCAGGGTGGGATCTAAAACCTGCAGGGACACCGGCTCTCGAGGCCTGGCCCTTGAGCCAGGGGCTGTTAAAAACTGAAATGGCCTGTTTAAGATGTTTTTCTACCACAGGAACCATCAATACTTCATACAAATGATATAAATAATAATGCACTTTTAAGCTCTTTGAAGCTTTAAGTGCTCCCACCAACAACCAAAAGTTTTTTTACTATAAACTATGCTAACTGTATTCTAAAGTACAATAAGAGATTTTAAATTATGAAGTCCAGAGCCACCGAAAGCTGACGTTCAGGGTTCAGAGTTCACCTGAACACACCTGATTCAGTTTTTAAGGTAAGTTCGGCTAAATGTCCCCATGTGTGCAGTGTGGCTTGTGTGATAGAACTAGCAGCACTGCAGCTAACAGCTGATAATGTTGATATAATTGTTTTATAACCATTTGTCTGTTAACGTCAGTTCCTACAATATTTAATATTTAATCCATTATTTTTAGCTCACACTTTTAGCTATTCCACCTTTTACATTGTCTTTATTTTAATTTAATTATTATATATAATTGTGTGTGTGTGTGTGTGTGTGTGTATGGTAAATGGACTTTTCCACTCTTCTGAGCACTCAAAGCGCTTTACACAACTTGTGCATTCACCCATTCGCACAAGCACAACTGACATTCACACACATTCATACTCTGATGAATGCATCGGAGAGCAATTTCGGGTTAGTATTTTGCCCAAGGATATTTGGCATGCAGACTAGGGGAAGCCGGGAATCGAACCACCAACCTTCCGATCAGTAGATGACCTGCTCTACCACCTGAGCTACAGCCACCCCTGTATATATACATATACATATATGTATGTGT
>NW_024582766.1:0-10647 GCF_018398535.1 Haplochromis burtoni
TTTACAATTTGTTTTCGAAAATAACAAACACCACAAGAGGATGGAACCAGACGAGTACAAGATTTTGGTTGCATATAAACTGAAAGGCGAGTATCCAGCGCTTTTTACGAAGAAAGAGAAATTTCTTCTCCGAAGAAAAGCTGCTATTTACAACATTGAAGGTAATAACTGCAACTTTGTAGCATTTATAAATGTCATCAATACATATATATTAACACATATACAATGGCATAATGTGTAGTCTTAATTTGCACTAACCGATTTAATGAGCTTGACCTTTCTTTGGCCTAGTTAACCCCGTTAATAGGCACATGTGCATTTATTAAAGTAAAAGTTTTAAGGTTTGCTATTAAGTAGACAGCATTAACTAAGAACTGTTTTTGTCCTTTTATAGCTTAACTACAATATATTACGTCGTAATTACTTTTGGAGTGGTATGTGCCACACCCTTTTATGCAGGTGAACCCACTGTCTTTATGTCTTTAAATTACATATGTGGAAAATTACTGACAGCAGGAAATTTGGAATTAAACTACTTCGAATTGATATTTGTATTAAAAATATATCTATGATATCTGAAGGCCATTAGTCATAATGACTTTACACACCCATCACTTTTTTTAGTATCAGTAATACAGTCTTGTGTGTGGCATAATCTTTTTGGTTTCTGAAGTAGTCATACTGTCATAAATATAGAGAACCAGTCCAATAGTCACCCCCAAATTATATCACATACATAATTGATTCATTACATTCAAGATGTATTGTCATGACTTTTACCACATATAGACCTGTCGTGGTTTAAACAGCTATAATAAACTTTTCTATTTTCTTGTTTATGTTTAGGGGAGCAGCTGTTTTACTGGCGCTACAAAGGCACAGACAAAACCATAAAGACAACGGTAGTCTGTGGGGCTGATGAGGCAAACACAATTTTTTCAGATTTTCATGCCAGTCCTACTGGGGCCCATTGTGGGCAAACAAAAACAAGAGAAGCCATTTCAAAGCGGTTCTACTGGCCAGGGATGTCAGTGGACATCAATAATTGGGTGGGTACTCCAAAACAAACTCTATGTAATTCGACTACAGCTAAATTATTTTAAGAGGAACACAGCAATGTTTCTGTATCTCTCAAAATAAGTTATGTAAACCTTGATCATCAACTCTTGTGTTTGTTATTGAATTGCTTTTATTTTTGATTAGGTTTCGCAGTGCGCACTTTGCCAGGCAAGTGCTGCAACAATTAAAAAACTAGCAGAATACATTCCGATAAAGGTTAGTCATCGACCATAGCAAATAATCACATTTAATCACACAATGTTTTCATTGCTTAGAAACCTACTGATTATATACTTGAAAAAATTATAACAGTAGACTAGCATTCTGTGTAATTTCAGTATTATTAACTTAACTATGATTTTCTTTTTAAGGTCTCTCAGCCATTTGAACTGGTTGGGATGGACCTCATTGGAAAACTTACTGAAACCAACAATGGACATCAATACATATGTGTTTTTATTGATTATTTTACAAAATGGCCACAAGCATACCCTTTAAAGTCAAAATCAGCCGGGGAAGTGACAAACTGTCTCATAAAATTCGTCCACCAGTTCGAAGCCCCGAAAAGGATTCTTACTGACCAAGGCAAAGAATTTGTCAATTCTGTAAGTACTTTAGTCTTTGGCAAAAATATGTGAACTCATATTTGAATAATTTTTTGAAAATGGTTAATTTTCTGGTCTTTATAAATCTGTTGTTGAGATATTAGTATGACAGCTGTTTATTTAAATTCTTATTGTAATGTGCTTATAGCCAGTGTATATAACTTTCTTTTGCAGCTCAACAAAAGGGTTTGCGGATTGTTAAAAATTAAAAGAAGCCTCTGCTCCCCCTATCACCATCAAACGAATGGGCTGGTGGAGAAAATGAATGGCACCATCCAGAGATAAATTCTTGGAGTACATGTTATACATTTATGGGGGTTCCCTTCAAACAAAACATTAATGCATGACATTAAACTATTAAAAAATGTTAATGATCTTTCATATGAATGTCTTCTATGTGCTTTCATTGTCAGAGCCCTGTGTAAAGTCGTTGGCGACCAACCAGAAATGTGGAATGAGTATCTGGATGCTGTAATGTTTGGACTCAGAACTAAAAAACAAGTGACCACCAAATACTCGCCTTATTACCTAATGTTCGGCAGAGAGGCTCGCTATCCTTCCGAAATCCCAGAAGAGTTCATGGTATGTCTTTTTGTCTGTGACAAACTACACGGAAATCCCACACAATGAAACTTTTTTAGTTTTTGAGGTGCAGGCAGATCAGTTTCAATGGATGCTATGTCACCGCCATAAAAGCACTACACCACTGAATATTTCTATGGATTGTTCCACCCCTCAATAACAGTTTTTTTCATGTCCAATCAATCCTAGGATACACTGAAGCTTTGCCAGAAATACATTGTGTCTTAAAACTTTACCAAAGACACTTAATGTAAATTTTCACTGTATTTCTCAGTTCTTTTATGTGTTATCTGTGTATCTTACACAAATTATAGTAATGATAGACATGTCTTTTGATTCAAAGGTTGATGAGAGTGTGGAAGACATTGTGGGGCAGGAGGAGGTGTCAGAAGACATTCAAAAGCATCAAAAACTGTTGGAACTGGTGAAGGACAATGTGGTCTAAGCTCAGGAAAAAACAAAGGGCAAAATAAAAATGATGAAGAGAGATGTCGTCTTCAAAGTTGGTGACAAAGTTTTAAGAGCTAACATAAGAAGCCAGCAGAGGAAAGGGGGAAAACTTGAAGCAAACTTTTTAGGCCCTTACATTATTACAGCAATCCAAGGTAAAAGTGCAGATCTTCAGGATTCCAATGGGACATTGGAATCCTGAAGATCATTCCAAAAGTAAATATTGACCAGCTAAAGTTAAGCAAAGACAGCATGCCAAGACTGCCACACCGGGGTTTAAAGAAAACAGCAGCCACATTACTAACAGCACAACCAGGTCCAGCAGCACCAGCATCTGCTCTAGCTTCACAGGCTACAGCAGCACCAGTGGTGGTAGCACCACCACCTCCTCCTAGAGCTACACAGGCCACAGCACCAATGGCATCACTTACTGTACATCACTACCAGTTCAAACACAACATCCATCTCCAGTTCCACAAGGTATACCAATAACGGTATCAGAACCAGAGTCAGGAGCAACAGCACAGAAAGAAAACGAACCACCAGAACCAGCTACAAGTGCTACAGCACCAGAACACGCTACAGCTCTACAAATCCAAAACAGCAGCCGACCCAGCCTCAAAGACCATAACAGCAGACCAGGCCTCACAGACCACAACAGCAGACCCAGCCTCACAGACCACAACGGCAGACCCAACCACAACAGCTGACCCAGCCTCACAGACCACAGCTCCAAATGCTGCAACCACACAAACCTCAGCTCCACAGATTATAGCCCAGCTATCTACAGCACAAACCATAGAACCAACAGTTGCAGAGAAATGTAAATAAATATAATATTTTTTTATTTTTTAAAAAAGGACTTTTGTTCCTATAAAGAATATTAGTGCATTAGCATAAGATAACATTAGCATAGTCACGAGGGAACAAATACACACAATAGCATCTGACATACACAACATCATGTAAACAGAACCCACCTTCTGGCATTCACACACAGCAATAAACCAAAACCCACGAAATGCTGATGAGAGGACACAAGGAGCAATGCTGGCTATCAGCAGCTACAAGGCAGACTAGCAGCACACGGCACAGAGTGGTGCATTCAAGAAGCGTCAGCATAGATATGGTGAGTTCAATGACGTAGGACATATCAATTTCCACAGCGCAAACACTATCTATAAACAAACCACAACACTTCAACCAAGCAAATAATGTGTAAACAGTGGGCTTTCTAACACAGCCGCCCCCGACTGTCTGCACAGACAGTCGAATCCAAGGTAGAAGGCCACTCAGGTACGTGGATCCTTATCATCTTCAAGCATAGGGAGTGAGACCAAGCGGGCTACCGGTCGAATATACGTTCGATCTTTGACCTTAACGGCAGCAGTCCGGATGCGTCCATCAGCTCCAGTTGATTAAAAGGGTGGTTTATATAGACGCAGACGAGCTGGTGGCAGATCTGCCATCTTTGGGATGGAAGGATTGGCACGCCAAGCCTGACACTGCCTGCAGTCCCTCTGATACCGTCTGACTGCTTCCCTCCCCCGGAGGATCCAGAACCGGCGACGTAGTTCAGCCAACACTCTTTCTGGTCCAGGATGAAGGAGGGTCTCATCAAAATCCTGGATGATGAGCTTAGTCAGAGGATGTTTTGGGTCCAGTATGATCGGGTGGATGGTGTCTAGCTCCAGCTGCTCAACTCTTCGTAACCTTCCACCAACTCTGATGAGTTCCATATCTTTATCATATTCGGGTGATAAGGAGTTCAAATGGCTGTTGGTTGGCAATGGTCTGCCAGACCTGAGTGCATTGGCCTCCTCTGGGAATGACTCTGACTGGGCCTTCATCAGGAGGAGTTTCTCAGCTTTGATGTAATCGTCTGCTTCACTGTGCGAGCTTGAATTTGGGTCAGCCGCCCCATGTAGGGACCGCGCTGTTGTCTTCATGAGATCCTTCCAGGTAGAGAACATGCTGATTTCAGGAAGTTGAGGGCAGGAGTTAACCCTAACCTGTCCACAGAAATATGATTTCTTCAGCTCACCATCCTCTGGCTCTGGATATACTGGTGGGCTGGTCGGCCAATGTTCCTCGGATTGACGTAAAAACTCAGGGCCTTGGTGCCACCGGTGTGGTCGTGACAGCTCCTTTAAGGTCTTGCCCCGGGTAATGTCATCGGCAGGGTTGTTCGCGCTATCCACATATCTCCAGGTACTCCCATCTGTAAGACTCTGGATCTCTGCCACCCGGGTGCCCACAAAAACTTTATAGCTGCAAGATTCTGACGTGATCCAGTGGAGAACGGTAGTAGAGTCCGACCACAGAATAACCTTTCGAATGGGCAGCGTGAGCTCAGCTTGAAGGAGACCAGCTAGTTGTGCACCAGTGAGAGCGGCACTTAGCTCCAACCGTGGCATGGACAACTGTTTCTTTGGAGCCACTCGGGATCTAGCCATTACAAAGGCAACATAGACTTCCTTCTGAGCAGTTTCTGTCCGCAGGTAAGCGACAGACCCATATGCTCTCTCGGAAGCGTCGCAAAAGATGTGAAGATCTCTGCTCGAAGCAGATGAATCAGCAGACGCTGGTGCATAACATCTGGGGATTTCCATTTGGATAAGATCAGGAATCTCCCTTTCCCAGGCAAGCCATCTGTCACGAAGGCTAGGTGGCTGGATCGGGTCGTCCCAGCCGAGCTGGTCCTTCCAAAGATCCTGTACCAGAATCTTGGCCCGTGTGGTGAACGGTACTATATAACCTAGCGGATCATACTGACACGCAAGTGTTTTGTAGACGTTCCTCAGTGTGGGTTCAGTTCTCTCCCCCAGTCGATGTCTGTATTTGAAGGAGTCACGAAGGCAATCCCATGTCAATCCCATAGTTGGCTCCCAAGATCCGTGCTAGACTGAGAGAGTCATAGGTCACTACTCTCAGATCTGACATTGGATGGAAGATGTTCAATGACAGCAGGGATGTTGCTGGCCCATTGACGTATCTCAAAGCCCCCGGTGTGGAGCAGCTGGCGCAGACTGTCGACTAGGGCCTTAGAAGTGGGTGCTGCGGAGACAGTTATCCACGTAGAACGACTGCTCTACACAATCGACGAGGTCATGATTGGACCTACAAGTGTCCCGGACGTGCTGCTGCAGTGCATAGATGGCGCAGCAAGGACTGCATGTAGTGCCAAATGGTAGCACTTGCCATTCATAGATCTTCGGCTCTTCATTCCTCTTCATGTCCCGCCAGAGGAAGCGCAGCACTGGTTTGTCTGCTGGCAACAGGCGTATCTGGTGGAACATACCTTTGATGCCGCCACTCATAGCAACTGGATACTGTCGAAACCGAAGAAGAACTCCTAGCAAAGATGGACCTAGGGCAGGTCCAGGGAGGAGAATAGAGTTGAGGGACTTCCCTTCGTACTGGAAAGAGCAGTTAAAGACGATCCTGTCCTTGTTATTGTGTCTCACCATGTGGTGAGGTATGAACCCTTGATTCTGCAGTGGTTCTAGCTATCTCATGTGGCACCACGGCTACATAGCCCAACTTCTCCAGCTTCTGAATCTCCTGACAATATACTTCAGCGCGTTGTGGGTCTTTGACAAGTCTCCTCTCTGTACTGCGCAGACTTGGCAAGACTGCTTCGATAGGAGTTTGAAGCGTGGCGGAGTTGGCGCGACGAAGCAGTGGTGTGGCATACCTCTGTGTCCCATCGACAGTGACCCTGATAGTGGATGTCTGGAGTAGGTTCAGAGCTTGCTGATCTTGCTTCGATCGGGTTATCTGCCTTTCGCTCACATAAGGGAGCGTATCAATCTGCCAGAGACGCTCAACATTCCTGAAAAGCTCACTGGTTGGCACAACGGTTGTTATGAACAGGCACTGCTGCTCAGTTGCAGGAGTGTGGTCGATACTGATGGGACCTTGGAGTGACCAACCAAGCTTGGTATGGACAGCGATGGGTCCCCCTGTCGGGCCCAGATGAACTGGTTCTGTAGGGGCCAGGAGATGAGGCATATCAGAGCCGATAAGCAGCAGAGGTTGAACATGGTCTACCAAAGGCAGAGGTAAGTCACGCAGGTGTTTATAGCGGCGTTGGAGAATCCTCACCGGATAGGAATGTTCTGAGAGACCAAGGGCATCGGCGGTGAACGCCTTTTGTATATGATACTTCTCCCCAGGTTTGTAGGGGGAAGACACTTGGAAGGAGACTGAGGCGCCACGAAGCTGCACTACCTCTTGGTGGACAGTCCGCAGAGTAAGCGTCTCAGGCTCTGGGGTGAGTTTTAAGCGTCGAACAGCTTGTGGTAAAATGATGCTTCGTTCTGAGCCATCATCAAGTATTGCATGAGTCTCCAATGTTTGGTCCCTGTTGTACAGCAAAACCTTTACAACCTTCAGCATCAAATTCAAATTCAAATTCAAATTTTATTTGTCACGTACACAGTCATACACAGTACGATATGTAGTGAAATGCTTGGACAACTGCTCGTGACCTAAAGAAAACAAAAAAGGAAAGGCTATGAATAAGATAGGAAATAAATATGAAAAATTAAAAAGGGTAAATTTAACTAGGAAGGAATAAAATATAAATTAAGGTTAAAAATGAAATAACTGTACAACACAAATTAGAATGAAGGGTAAATTTAACTGGGAAGAATAAGATAAAATATATAAATTAAAGTTGAAAATAAAATAACTGTACAACAAAATACACAATACACAATATAGAACTATATAAGAATGTATGAAGAAATCTAAATATAAATAAATATATACACAATAACAGCAGCTGTACAAGTATTAACCGGAAATGAAGAATATAGTGACCAGTGTTGTGCAAAAACAAAGTCCAGAAAGTCCAGTGTGTGTGTAAGAACCATATGTGTGGGTCAGTACTGTGTGGTGGTGTGATTGAGAGACCGTATCGCCTGCGGGAAGAAGCTCCTCCTCAGTCTCTCTGTGTTGGTCTTCAGGGAGCGGAATCGCTTTCCTGACCTCAACAGAGAGAACAGTCTGTTGTTGGGATGGCTGAGGTCCTTCACGATCTTCCTGGCCTTGGTCCAGCACCGCCTGCTGTAGATTGAGTGCAGGTCAGGGAGCTCGGAGCGGATGGTGCGCTCAGCTGACCGCACAACCCTCTGTAGAGCTCGTCTGTCCTGCATGGTGCTGTTCCCGAACCAGGTTAAGATGTTTCCCGCCAGGATGCTCTCTATGGTGCACGAGTAAAAGTTCCTGAGCACCTTGGAGGGCAGTTGGAAGTCTCTCAAGCGTCTGAGGTGGTAGAGACGCTGTCGGGCCTTTTTCACCACGGTGTTGATGTGACAGGACCATGACAGGTCCTGCGTGATGTGAACTCCGAGGTATTTGAAGCTGTCCACTCTCTCCACTGGGCACTCGTTGATGACGGGGGTCTGGTAGTTCCTCTCCTGCTTAGTGCTGAAGTCCACTATCAGCTCCTTTGTCTTACTGACGTTTAGAAGGAGGTTGTTCCTCTGGCACCAGTTCTCCAGATTCCTAATCTCCTTCAGGTAGGCCGTCTCGTTGTTATCAGAGATCAGGCCCACCACGACGGTGTCGTCAGCAAACTTGATGATGGTGGTGGAGCTGGTAGTGGCCACACAGTCATATGTGTACAAAGAGTACAGCAGGGGGCTCAGAACACACCCCTGGGGGGCTCCAGTGCTGAGAGTGGTGGAGGCTGAGACATGTCCGCCCATCCTTACTGCCTGTGGTCTGCCAGTTAGGAAGTTGGAGATCCACTGACACATAGATGAGCTGAGTCCCAGATGCTCCAGCTTGGTGGTGAGTGTGGAGGGAATTATGGTGTTAAATGCAGAGCTGTAGTCTATGAAGAGCATTTTAACATAATTCCCCCTTCTAGTGTCCAAGTGAGTGAGTGATGTGTGGAGGAGATGAGAGATGGCATCGTCTGTGGAACGATTTGGACGGTAAGCGAACTGTAGTGGGTCCAGTGTGTCTGGTAGTGAAGAAATGATGAAGTCTCTGACCAGGCGTTCAAAGCACTTCATCACTACTGAGGTGAGGGCTACAGGGCGATAGTCATTGAGAGAAGCAGGGTGGGGTTTCTTCGGGACAGGAACAATGATGGACTCTTTGAAGCATGTGGGGATCACCGACTGAGATAAAGAGATGTTGAATATCTCAGTGAACACAGGAGCTAGCTGGTATGCGCAGTCTCTTAGGATACGACCTGGGATGCCGTCTGGTCCTGCTGCTTTCCTGGTGTTCACTCTCTTGAAGGCTCTCCTTACTTCATGCTCGGAGATGACGAGCACGTTTCCGGTGCTGGCAGTATCTTCCTGTCTGCAGCCGTTAGCGCCGCTAACACTAGCATTGTTGGAGACCTTAGCTGCAGCCTCGAAGCGAGCATAGAAAGTGTTCAGCTCGTCTGCCAGAGTCACGGCCGCGTTCGTCATACCGGTTGTTGGTGCTTTATAGTCCGTTATTGTCCTTAGTCCCCGCCACAGGCTCCTAGAGTCACTCTGTTGGAGTTGTGACTCTAGTTTCCTCCCGTAGCGCTGCTTCGCCTCTTTCACCGCCCTCCGCACGTTATATGACGCGGCTTTGTACGGGTCCATGTCCCCCGTCATGAGTCCCGTGTTGTAGGCAGCGGTGCGGGATCTCAGAGCGTCGCGGATGGTTTTATCCACCCACGGCTTCTGGTTGGGAAACGTTGTGATAGTCTTTGTCTCCACGGTATCATCCGCTAGTTTCCCGATGAATCCCACAACCGCTTCCGTAAACACGTTGACGTCATCGTCGGAGCTGTTTCTGAACATGCCCCAGTCTGCGTCATCGAGTGCGTCCTGTAACGCGGCCACCGATTGGTCCGTCCAGCGCGCGACCTTCCTCTGAACCGGAACTTCCTGTTTCAGCCTTTGTTTGTATTTTGGCATGAGGAAGATGGCGGCGTGATCAGATTTGCCAAACGGGGGGCGGGATTGTGCCTTGTAGCCGTCCTTGACCGTAGTGTAGCAGTGGTCCAGTGTCCTTTCACCCCTGGTGGGGCAGGTGATGTGTTGATAAAAGTTCGGCGCTGCGCGTTTGAGGTTGGCGCTATTAAAGTCCCCCGTCACAATAAGCGCAGCGTCCCGGTGTTTTGTCTGGTGCTGTGTGAGTGCCTCATGCAGCTCGCATAAGGCGGTGACCGTGTCCGCTTGTGGTGGAATATAAACGGCACTTACAATGACCGATGTAAATTCCCGAGGTAGATAAAAAGGACGACACATGATGGACAGTAGTTCCAGATTTGGTGTGCAGGAGCGTGTGAGAGGAACAACGTTCGCACTGTTGCACCAGTTGTTGTTCACCATTAAACACACGCCGCCTCCCCTTGACTTCCCCGAGTCCCGTGTCCTGTCCATGCGGTGAACCGAGAAGAACTCGGCCGGCTGGATGGCGTGGTCCGGCACCGCTGGGTTCAGCCATGTCTCGGTGAAGCAGAGGAGATTGCAGTCCCGAATGTCTCTCTGGAACTTTATCCTGGCCCTGAGGTCGTCAAGCTTGTTCTCCAGTGACTGGACGTTGGCGAGCAGGATGCTAGGCAGAGGTGTGCGGTGTGCACGAGCTCTCAGCCTGTTCCTGACGCCGGCTCGCTTCCCTCTAGGCCGCCGCCGCTTCCCTTTGTTCTCCCTCGAGATCTCACTCGGCCAGCTCGGATCCGGAGTTAAAAACTTCGAATTGTGAGTACATTGTATACCAATAGAAACAAGAGTGTCACTGTCATACCTAATGTACCCAATGGTGATGATTTTGCCGATTTAGAAACGCTGAAAACTAACTTAAAAAACAAAGACAAAGAAAAAGTGGTCGGAGCAGTCGTGACGGCAGCCGACCTCACCGGCGCCATCTTATGCGGCATCACCTTGGGGGAACGGTTTGGCCTATCCAAGTACACTGTTGTAGTCGGAGCAGTCATCATGAGCACACT